>NC_090725.1:294884938-294957438 GCF_036898095.1 Palaemon carinicauda | reverse complement strand
CGTGGTCTACTCTTCTTATTAGCGGCTCCGGCAGAGGTACCACCAGTACGTGGAGCCATTGGACCTTCGTGGAAGAAGACTATTCAGTATGGGCACTTCATGGGTGAAGACTATTCAGTATTGGCTCTTCATGGGTGAAAACTATTCAGCATTGGCACTTCACGGGTGATGGCTATTCAGCCTCAACTCTGAGCAAAAAGTTTTTCATGAGGCACTGCAAAGGAAATGTCTGGATGCCTCCAGAGGTCCTCTTCAGATGTCTACCAGGTTAAGTGAGCCATCTTTTGCAATTGGTGTCATAGTGAATAGAGAACAGGTGGAGAGAGGGGTCAGGGCTTTCCCCAGTACCCTCTGCAGCTGAATAATTGCTCGTTATCCATTTCAACAACCAATTCCTGCTTGTGCCAAAGTAATTTCCGTTGTTAAAGGACTCAGGTTTGCATGGCTTGGAAGAATACAGATTACTGTACATTTAGGAGTTTTTATGTTATCCTGTATATTTTCTTTTTCATATGCAGAGTTATGCCTAATGCAATAATGAAAGCAAAAAGTGAAAGACGACGTCCCTTCATAGGTGATCAGGTTGAAGATTGTCGAGATGCTTCTGGTTTATTTTATATACTTCCATATCAAAAAGTAAGTATTTATTATAACAATTTCTTAAATTTTAGTTTTAAATACTTTTACAGAATTATTTTCTTTTTAAAAAGTAAAACCCTTGCATTTTGATATGTTACCTTGTATAAAGTAGATTTCTAAGGCTTGCGTTTTCAGAAAAATGAATGTAAAATATTGGCTTAATGCAAATAATCTCTATTGGAACTTTAATCATTTTACAGGCCTCATCTTAATGTGATTCTCTAATGGGACTGTAGATAGATCTAGCTCAATAGATCCCCTTCACTCAGGTCTTTTTAATGAAATATTTTTTGGCTATATGCAAGCTCACTTCTAATTTTAGAGGCCATTGTTGACTGCAATTTAAATCCAGAGCAATATACCTGGTCTCTATGTATGGGTTGTAGGAAAATTACTCAATGATTTTTGAGACCTGTTTATAGTGAAAAAATTATGAAATTTTAATGACCCCTTCTAAAGCATGAGCTGCCTGAGATAAATTGTTATAAAACTATAAGCCTTGCCCTATCACAAACTCTGGCCTTTACCCTGTGACATCACCCAATTATTATTATTTACCAGCTAAGCTACAACCCTTGTTGGAAAAGTAGGATGCTATAAGCCCAAGGGCCCCTATAGGGCAAAATAGCCCAGTGAGGAAAGGAAATAAATGAACTACAGTGATGCCTCAGGATACGAAAGTAATCCATTCAGGATACGGTTTCGTATCCTGATTTTTTTGTATCCTGAGTCGCGTTTTACATGTAAATAGCCTAATCCATTCCAAGCCTTACGAAAAGACACCTTTTCTTTCATAAACACGCTAAACTGTAGTAATAAACATGCAATGCAGCCATTTCTATCATTCAATAATTAACCCAACCGTTAAAAACAGCGTAATCCATTCCAGAAACCACCATGAGATTATTCAATAATGTAGTTATAGCCTAGTTATCCCCTCCAAGCCCTAAGAAAACGGTCCGTTTTCTTTACTACTGTATAAAAGATACGGTACTGTATGTAAAGCATTTGGATCAGTTAAGGTGTATTGTTACCTGTACGTACACCTAAATTAAGGATTGATACCCTGAAAAAAAGGTTACAGTTAATTAACAAAAAAGTTGAAACTTACCTTTTGATTGAGACGATGTCCGATAGCAAAGTCGCGGCAGAGGAGGATGGCATAAGGCAGAAAACGTAACTAGTGACAGACTACGTACAGTAATTTACACACTTAACACATTAACACTTAAACTTTACGAAATAAAAAAATGGCAGAAATAATTAACACTTAACATTACGTATGGAAAACTATAAAAGGAAAGAAAAAATTACTTTAACACTTAACGGTAACATAAAACTTAAAATTGAATTTTTTTTTTGCTTTTTTATAACTTTACGTTTTTCATATTTTCTAAATTTTTTCTACTTCTTCATCACTTTCTTTTTTCTGTTTCTTTTCTTTACTTTCACCTTCTAATTCTTCATCACTTCCTCTTTTCTGTTTCTTTTCTTCACTTTCACCTTCGTCTTGGCCTACTGTACTAATACTGCTGGCTTCTTTAATAAGAAACTATCCATTGAAGCTTGTTTCTGCCTACTTTTCAACACATTTCTAAAATGCATTAGGCAAAGGTCATTGCAGTGTTGAAGTGCACGGTTGGTATAAACTTTTTCTGGATGTTCCTTTTCGTCGTAGTCTGCCATTTTATGGAAACATGCGAGAATTTCCTTAATGTCTGACGTTTTCAAAGGTGTAGCATCCTCCTCATCACCACTAGACAACTGCTCTTGAACAACACTCATTTGCATCGTCTCCAACTCCTTCAGGTCGTCCGTCATCAACTCCTCGTGGTGCTCCTCGATAAGTTCATCTATATCCTCGGCGCTAACTTTCAGCCCCATGGACGTACCAAGATGTACGATGTCAGCCACCTCAGACTGCTGAATAGGTTCAGGATCGTCAACGATCTCGGCTTCGCCTCCAGGCTTCCCGAACCCCTCGAAGTCTCGTGCAGAGACAACATCAGGCCACAGCTTCCTCCAAGATGAGTTCAGGGTACGCCTCGAAACTTCCTGCCAAGCGAGATCGATGAGTTTGAGGCATATCACGATATTAAAGTGATCTTTCCAGAATTCACGCAGAGTGAGGTTTGTACTTTCTGTGACTTAGAAACATCTCTGGAAGAGATGCTTCGTGTACAATTTTTTGAAATTAGAAATAACTTGCTGGTCCATGGGCTGGAGGAGAGGGGTGGTGTTAGGCGGTAGATACATGACCTTTATGAAGGAATACTCGGCCAGAAGATATTCCTCGAGGCCAGGAGGGTGAGCTGGAGCATTGTCCAACACCAGCAGACGTTTCATAGGGAGGCGCTTTTCTTCCAAATATTTTCGGACAGTCGGACCGAAGCAGACATTCACCCAATCAATGAAAAGTTGCCTCGTTACCCAGGCTTTAGCATTCGCCCTCCACATCATGGGAAGGTTCTCCTTGATGACTTTGTGGGCTTTGGAGGCTCGGGGATTTTCAGAATGGTACACCAGCAGGGGCTTTATCTTGCAGTCCCCACTGGCGTTTGCGCAAAAAGCAAGGGTAAGCCTGTCCTTCATAGGCTTATGTCCGGGTAGCCTCTTCTCCTCCGCCGTGATGAACGTCTGACGAGGCATTTTCTTCCAGAAAAGCCCAGTTTCGTTGCAATTGAAAACTTGCTGCGAACTGTAGCCTTCCTGCAGAGTCAACTCTTCAAACGTTTTAACAAAGGCTTCGGCGGCCTTCGTGTCCGAGCTGGCTGCCTCCCCATGCCGTACCACTGAATGAATACCAGTCCTTTTCTTGAATTTCTTGAACCACCCCCGAGAAGCCTTGAACTCTGGGGGTTCCTGAGGGGATGTTCCTTCTCCTGTCCCTTCTTCGGCCTGAGAACGCACGAGATCACCGAAAATGGCGGAGGCCTTCTGGCAAATTGTAGTCTCAGTGATGGTGTCTCCTGAGATCTCTTTGTCTTTGATTCACACAAGAAGCAGCCTCTCCATCTCGTCATGCACGTGGGTTCTCTTGTTGGAGAAAATAGTGACGCCCTTAGAAGGTGTCGCTGCTTTGATGGCCGCCTTCTGCTTCAGGATGGTGCCTATCGTAGACGGATTCCGGGCATACTCCTTGGCGATCGCACTTAAACGCGTGCCAGACTCGTACTTTTTCACGATTTTGAGTTTCGTCTCCATCGAGAGCATCGTCTTCTTCTTCTTTCCTTCGGCAACATTCTTGGGACCCATGGCTACAGTATTAAGCTCAATATGTAATACACTACGTACGTTATATACAGTACTATGTATAGTAAACACTAATACAGTACAGTGCACAGTAACGAATGTTTAATAACGATAACACGTGGCGTACGAATGTATTTAACACTACGTCAAACAAGCGAAAGCACACAATGTCTGTTAACGATACCGCAGTCGGAACGAAAAGAGCGAGAGAGATATGAACGCCCGTGCGTAAGCAAGGTGGGATAGTTGCCGACCAATAGGAAAGCAGGATCTTATGGCGTCAGCTAGCATCTGAGTAGGGAGATAACCAATGGGTGAGTGGGAGGCTGTGAGTGAGTTTACCCAAGTTCAAAGTCTGTCGGCGCGCGCTTTTTAAAATTACTCTCGGCGACGAGTTGGGATCTCGTAAGCTTTTCGTATCCTGAAATTTTATTCGTATACTGGGGCATAAAAATCTTCGAATCGCTTTTCGTAACCTGAATTTTTCGCAAGCAGAAACTTTCGTATCCAGAGGTATCACTGATTTTAAATATTAAACTTAGCCGGTGAATATATAATAGCTGACGTCTCCGACGGCTCGACAGATTCCCAAAAACTCGCGAGCGATCGCCATGAAGGTTGCGGGTGTGCCCACCAGCGCCGACTATCGGCCAGATACCGCATATACTTGTAAACAGCTCCAGTTCTTCTCTGTCGGTCTTGTCGACAAGTTGGTTCCACTCGCTTTATGACCTCGAGTTTTCTACCGAATTAGTGAAGTACTTGGTTTTGGTTTTATTGCTTTTGCCGTGTTGGATTATTCAATACTATCTTCAAAAGAAATGCTTTTGAAAGGAGAGGAAAAGTGTTTTGCCCTTGCTCTTTTTTTTTTTTTATCTCTGGTTTTTCCATTGAGTAAAGATGGCCGACCCTTTCCTCAGTGTACGGAAGTGTGTTTAAGGCTTTTAGTAATTATTTTATCACGTTATAAATTATTGTTGATATTTATAGATTTTCCTCTATATATTTTATATCTCACCCGCCTTTATTAGGCCTCTTCGATTAGCTTTCCATTTATACTAAACACCAAGATAAATTTTGTTTTGTTTATATGCGGCCGTTACCTATTCCTTGTAGGCGGTCCTAACTTGGAAAACGAAGTTAAACAACGTTGAGCCCATTCAACTTTTATTTTTGTTAAGTTTAAATCAATTGCTCTGTAAGAGTTATGAAATGAATATTTTTTAGAAAATATTTTAAGAAATATATTCTTTGAATAGTCTTCGTGCTGTTTTTTTTCAAAGATGAACTAACGTTTGGTTTATTTATGCTACGCAGTTTGCGCTCTATCGTTACGATAGAGAAAGAGAGAATCACGGTTTCACTTTGCAGAAAGAGTAAATCGATTTTGACGTTTTGTTCATTCTTCTTTCAAACTGAAGTGTTTTAGATACTAATTTAAAGGAACTTGTTAATTTTCAATTTCTTAGTCCTTTCAGTTTTTTTTTTTTTTTTTTTTTTTCCCTTTAGTCAAATAACCTGTTTATTGACGAAGGGTGAGTGGGCAATTCTCTTGTGTGTGACAAGAGAGAGAGAGAGAGAGACGGAGAGAGAGTGAGAAAGAGAGAACGATCCGATCTTTATTCTCGTCCCAAGTCTCTGTACAAGGAGTTTGGGAGCGAGTAACGTTGTTCTCGATTCAGTTTTTTACTCTCGTCCCAAGTCTCTGTACGGGGAGAGAGGATAAAACGTTTTTAGTTTTTATTCTCGTCCCAAGGCACTGTACGGTGAGAGATTGAAAACGTAGTCTTTAGTGAACTAGTGTTTAGTCTCCTCCCCAGTCACTGATCCTTTTTAACTTTATATATTTCCGTTTTATTCGATATATATGTTTACTGATTTTTGCATGTGTGTTTCATTTTGTACTAATGTGCTTACATTATACGACTCATGTCGCAATTATAACCTTTTGATGTAAGGGAGAATTGCGTTCTTCAGGTAGAAATCAGTTTTATTCATGCCTAATGTGAAATTATTGAAAAATACGATATCAGTGAAGTTAAGTGCAAAAAAACATGTTCTGTGTTGCGGAGGGTTCGTTTGTTCGTGCTTGTCGCTCCCCTAGTCCGAGACCTCTTTCAGGCTCCCCTGCACAAGGGAGAAGTAATGTCGTAGGACTTAAGGGGACGAGAGGCTTTAACCAACGTACAGACGTTCCCTCTTTGGTATCGGACGTTTCTCGTCAAGATCGCCCTTACCATAAGACGGGCGAGACTGTGTTCTCCTCGTCATCCGAAGACTTTTCGCAAAAGAAACCTTGGCGCAAGGTTTCTAGACCCTTGAAGCGAAAGTCAGTCCCTTCAGGACAGGTCCAGCGTCCTGGCTGTGGCCATTGGGACAGCTCTGACCCTTTGCAGTCGTCGGAAGACTGTTTCGCCTATTAAACGCAAGCGTAACACGGGGTCCGAGGGTCGCGGTAAAGGCAATGTTTTGCCAACACAGACGTTACCGTCGTCTCGGCCTGTTCCGACTCCCGTTGATCCTAAATGGGTTGTCCTGCAGGACATGCAGACTAAGCTTGCCTCCCTTATGGAGAAGTATGACGTTGAGCAGGTTCACGATGAACCTTCGATTTCGAGTCGCCGTTACGCTTAACGAGACTCTGGCCGTCAGCCGCCCAAACGAGCATTTACTCGTCCGTTTGACGTTAGTGCTGACGTTTCTTGTACTTTGAAACGTAATGTCAGTAGTTTTTCACGTCGGTCACGTGACATGGATCCTCCCTCGCTGCAGTCTCGTGTTGACTTTCAGCTGCTGCCGCAGTCTCGTGTTGACGTTCAGCCGCTGCCGCAGTCTCGTGTTGACGTTCAGCCGCTGCCGCAGTCTCGTGTTGACGTTCAGCCGCTGCCGCCGCAGCCCCGACCAGACGTTCGCCGACCGGCTCAGTTGCCTCGACTTGACGTTGAGCGTCAATCACCGCAGTCGAAGGTTGTTTTGCCTGCTCAGTCTATGCAGTCAAGGAAGTTCCGACGTGACGTCGAGCGTCAATCAACTTCAGTTGTTGTTGTTGGTCAGTCACAAGGATTTCAGTCCTTTCAGCAGCGGCGTGACGTCGCTTCCTCTACTGCTACTGTTGCTCCTTTGCTTATTGACATTGCCTGTCAAGCGTTGCCGCCGCGGCAGGTCTCTCCTTTTCATGAGACTCGGCAATTGTCGGACGAGGTTCCTTCAGATGAGGAAGTTGCTGATCCTCCTCCTACTGATATTCCTTTGGGGACTTTGTCAGACGGAGAGGAGCCTAAAGCTGCTCAGCCCTCAATGGACTTTAAAAAAATCATGCTGATTTTTAAGGATCTTTGTCCAGACCATTTTGTAACTGCTGCTCCTCGTTCGCCTTCGTCAGAGTTTACGCTAGGCCTAGCTACTTCGAAGCCGTTGTTTTCAAAGCTAGTGCTCTCTCGCTCTTCTAAGAGTGCTTTACGTTTGCTAGGCGACTGGTTGATCACCAGGAGGAGTTTGGGGGAGACAGCCTTTGCTTTCCCTCCTTTTAAACTGGCTTATAGAGCGAGCGTCTGGTATGACACGGGAGAAGTTCTCGGCTTGGGAGTTCCTGCCTCTGCCCAGGGAGACTTCTCAAGCCTCATAGACTCTCCCCGTCGCCTGGCCATGAGACGCTCCAAGATTTTATGGTCGGCTTCAGAGCTAGACCATCTCCTGTTAGGAGTTTTTCGAGCGTTTGAAGTTTTTATTTGTTGGATTGGTCCCTGGGAGCCTTAAGTAAGAAGGTCTCTCCAGCTGTCAATGTATTGCTGTACAATTATGTCATGCATGAACAAGGCTATCAGGGATGGCTCCAATGATCTGACCACGTTCTCTGCAGGAACAAGGCTATCAGGGATGGCTCCAATGATCTGGCAGCCACGTTCACTGCAGGAGTACTTAAGATGTAAGTGCGCTCAATGTGTTCATTGTCAAGACAAACTTCACGATGAAGACTACCAAATCTGTCTTGGCAGCAGTAAGGGAAGGCGGCTGGATGGTCTCTCTCGACCTTCAGGATGCATACTTCCACATCCCGATTCATCCAAACTTTCAACAACATCTGAGGTTTGTGGACGGGAAAGTAATGTACCAATGTCGAGCACTGTACTTCGGCCTCATTCCTGCTCCTCTTGTTTTTACAAGGCCCTTGCAAAATGTAGCAAGCTTTCTACATTTTTTGAGGATTCAGAGCCTCCCTTTATTTTGACGACTGGCTAATCAGGGCGTCGTCATTATATCGCTGTCTGGAGAGCCTCTAATGGACATTAGACCTAACCAAGGAGCTAGGTCTCATAGTGAACGTAGAGAAGTCGTAACTTACAGTACCCCATCCCAGACTATTCTTTATTTGGGAATGGAGATACAGTGTCTGATTTTTCGGGCCTTTTCGTCTCCCACAAGAATGGAACAAGCTCTGTTAAAAGTCCTTCACCTGCAAGAGAAAAACAGTTGCTCTGTATGAGTTTGAACTAGCCTCGTGGGAACTCTTTCATCGCTGGAGTAGTTTATCTCTCTGGGGAGACTCAACCTATGCCCTCTCCAATTTCACCTAAACCATTGGAACAAGGAGAAGGGCTTAGAGAGTATCTCTTTCCCAATCTCCAACTCAGTCTAGACATGTCTGACTTGGTGGGACAGCAACATCAGACTTCGAGAAGGTCTTTCTCTTGCGATCAAGAACCCAAACCATGTGTTGTATTCAGATGCATCGGATTTGGGTTAGGGAGCTCCACTGGACAGTCTGGAATGCTCGGGTCTTTGATCCACGGATCAGAAGGAACTCCATTTAAGGCAAGTAACATCTCTCCTTTGGCGAGATTTGTGCAAGGAAAAATGAATGTCTTGGCGGACGGCCTCAGCAGAAGAGGACAAGTCATCTCCATGGAGTGGACGTTGCATAAGACTGTGTGCGAGAAGCTATGGATGACATGGGGTCAACCCACCATAGATCTTTTTGCGACTTCTCTGCCAAAGAGGTTCTCGACTTACTGCTTTCCAGTTCCAGATCCAGAGGCAGCCCACATAGACGCTTTCCTGCTGGACTGGTCTCACCTGGACGTTTATGCCTTTCCACCTTTCAAGATCCTAAACAAGGTGCTGCAGAAGTTCACCTCTCACGAAGGGACCAGGTTGACATTGGTTGCTCCACTCTGGCCCTCGAGAGAGTGGTTCACAGAGGTACTTCAATGACTGGTAGATGTTCCAAGGAGTCTGCCTTTAAGGATGGATCTCTTACGGCAGCCCCTCGTAAGGAGTCTTCATCAAAGCCTCCCTGCGCTTCGTCTGACTGCCTTCAGACTATCGAAAGACTCGCAAGAGCTCGAGGATTTTCGAAGGAGGCAGCCAGAGCGATTGCGAGGGCTAGGAGAGCATCTACCATCAAGGTCTACCAGTCGAAGTGGGAGGTCTTTAGAGACTGGTGCAAGTCATCATCCATTTCCTCTTCCAGTACCTCTGTAGCCCAAATTGCAGACTTTCTCCTGCATCTGAGATATGTTCGCTCCCTCTCTGCTCCCACTATTAAGGGCTACAGGAGCATGTTGGCTTCTGTGTTCAGACATAGAGGCTTAGATCTGTCCATAATAAAGATCTCCAAGATCTCCTTAAGTCCTTCGAGACCTCTAAGGAGCGTCGTATGGCAACTCCTGGGTGGAACTTAGACGTGGTCCTAAGGTTCCTAATGTCCGACAGGTTTGAGCCATTACATTCAGCCTCCCTGAAGGATCTCACCCTCAAGACGCTTTTCTTGGTGTGCTTGGCTTCGGCTAAAAGGGTCAGTGAGATCCATGCCTTTAGTAAAAACATCGGCTTTTCTACAGATAAAGCCACATGTTCGCTTCAGCTTGTTTTCTTGGCCAAAAATGAACTGCCTTCTCGTCCTTGGCCTAAATCTTTTGATATACCTTGCCTATCAGAGATCGTAGGCAACGAGCTTGAAAGAGTACTGTGCCCAGTTAGAGCTCTTAAGTTTTATTTAGCTCGTACCAGATCTTTACGAGGTGGATCTGAGGCCTTATGGTGCTCCGTTAAGAAGCCCTCATTGCCTATGTCTAAAAATGCTTTATCGTATTTTATTAGATTTTTAATCCAAGAGGCTCATTCTCACTTAAGTGAAAAAGATCGTTGTTTACTTAAGGTCAAGACGCACGAAGTAAGAGCGATAGCAACTTCCGTGGCCTTTAAGCAAAACAGATCTTTGCAAAGTATTATGGACGCGACCTTTTGGAGGAGCAAGTTGGTGTTCGCTTCATTTTACTTAAAAGACGTCCAGACTCTTTATGAGGACTGCTACACACTGGGTCCATTCGTTGCAGCGAGTGCAGTAGTGGGTGAGGGTTCTACCACTACATTCCCTTAATCCCAATATCCTTTTAATCTTCTCTTGAAATGTTTTTAATCTTGTTTTGGGTTGTACGGAAGGCTGAGAAGCCTTTCGCATCCTTTTTGATTTGGCGGGTGGTCAAATGTCGTTTCTTGAGAGCGCCCAGATTAAGGGTTTTGATGAGGTCCTGTTGTATGGGTGGTCGCCCTGGATATAACAGCTCCTGGGAGTCTTTCAGCATCCTGAGAGGATGGCTGGGCTTCATGAGGAAAGCGGACTAATAAGGCAGAGTAATCGTCAGAGTCAGCTTCCTTACCAGGTACCTATATTTATTTGGGTTTTGTTATGATATAACTGTCAAAAACTCTAAGCATATACGCCTTTATTGTATTAATACTGGTCTCTACCCACCACCATGGGTGTGAATCAGCTATTATATATTCACCGGCTAAGTTTAATATTTAAAGATGATATTTTGATTATAAAATAAATTTTTTAATATACTTACCCGGTGAATATATAAATTAAAGGCCCTCCCTTCCTCCCCGATAGAGACCTAGGGGACTGAGAAGAACTGGAGCTGTTTACAAGTATATGCGGTATCTGGCCGATAGTCGGCGCTGGTGGGCACACCCGCAACCTTCATGGCGATCGCTCGCGAGTTTTTGGGAATCTGTCGAGCCGTCGGAGACGTCAGCTATTATATATTCACCGGGTAAGTATATTCAAAAATTTATTTTATAATCAAAATATCATATTTGAAAACTAATAAAGAATTAAGATAAAAAATTTCAAGGACAGTAACAATATTAAAACATCTTTTATATATAAATTATAAAAAGAGACCTATGTTAACCTGTTCAACATAAAAACATTTGCTGCAAGTTTGAAATTTTTAAGTTTTTGAAGATTTACTGATTCAACTACCCGTTTAGGAAGATAATTCCGCAACTTGGGCATAGCTGGAATTAAACTTCTAGAATACTGTGTAGTATTGAACGTCATGATGAAGGCCTGACTATTAGAATAAACTGCATGCCTAGTATTACGAACAGGATAGTACTATCCAGGAAGATCTGAATGTAAAGGATGGTCAGAATTATGAAATATCTTATGCAACATGCATAGTGAACTAATTGTACAACGGTGCCAGAGATTAGTATCTAGATCAAGAATAAGAAATTTAACGGACTGTAAGTTCCTGTCCAACAAATTAAGATGAATATTAGCAGCTGAAGACCAGACAGGAGAACAATACTCAAAACAAGGTACAGTAGAATGAAAGAATTAAAACACTTTTTCAGAATAGAATGATCACCAAAAATTTTTAAAGATTTCTCAATAAAACAATTTTTTTGGCAATTGAAGAAGACACAGACCTAATGTGTTTCTCAAAAGTAAATTTGTTGTCGAAAATCACACCTAAAATTTAATGTCATAAAGAGTTAAACAAACATTATCAATGCTCCTCTCCTCACAACTCTCATGTTGATCATCAAGTGAGCACAGAACCACAATTGGTTCCAACCTATATCACATGTTCCCTCCCTGTTCCTTGTTGATTTTTCAGCTTGTTACTTCTAGTTTATTAGAAAATGCCATTCAAATAATTTCTATCGCTATCGTTGGTATCCTCCTCACTCCACCTGTTTTACGTATTTGGGAAATCATAGTTGGGTAAATGGGAAAAGTGCTTCTGTAAATTATAATCATAAACTTACCCCTCTTGATGCCAAGGAATTGTATAAATTTCTCACCCTTGAGCATCAAGACCTTTTTGGGTAATGAGAAATACAGTAGTAACAAAATTCTTTTTTTGTTCCTTCACATAATACAAGCCATCAATCTTTAAATTGATAGGAGTATAATATTGGTGAAGCTGAAACAGTTGTTAGATTTTTTACAAGGTTAACATGGTTGATTGCCAGGTGACAGGTTAGCCACACCCACTCTACAGGCAGAGCAATCCTCACATTGACTTCGGCCGCAGCTTAGTACAGACACAATGTTATGCTCGCTGACTTGGTTGTTAGAAATATTGATTGCTTTCCCTATGTTTTTAATGTGTGTGTGTGTGATTGGTGTCCGATGTCCTCTCCTATGCAAGACTTGCACCTTTGCCCTGATAAAGAAAGCCGCAGGTATGGTCCCCACAGGAATAAGCCAGAGGTGGATCCCAAGTGCTTTGTGGTTTTAGCAGGGACCATGACTGTTTGCTGTCATCCCTGTGTGAGGAGTGTAGAGAGTGGCCTTGTATGCAGTGGGCGATATTTGTAAAGAAGAAGAATAAGAAGTCTTTAGAGAGATTCATATTAATTATTATTATTAGTAGTAGTATTAATATTATTATTACTAATGATAATGATAATAATAATACTGTAGTACCTCCTTCAGGAATGAAGCTAGAAGTTTTCCCTACTGTTTTTCCAGTAGTTCTAAGAAGACAGTTGTATGGTCCTCCCCTAGTGGTAGCAATACACCCCTCCCTCTATCTTAACCATTTTCCCTCCTTGTAATTACTATTGACGACCGTGACGAGAATTTGGATTTGTCTAGGTTGTGGCCTTCACTTGCGATTTATGGTGGAGAAACTTCTGGAGGTAAGTACTTACATCCGGCAGAGCCCAGAAGTCTTCAGCTGTTGCTCCTCTGCTGGATTCCCTGTGGAGAAGATGTCTGAAGAGGCTTGTGGTGATGACATTGTTTCCTCTGACCTATCTCCTGCGAGGGCGTTGTCTCAATTGTTGAAATCCTTGATTGCTGGGAAGAAGAAGGTTGTGAAGCACCACGAACCCCTTTGCCTGTCTTTTCCCCGAGTCTTTGTCTGCTTCTTCTGAGAATGGATGGGTAAACCATCTCCTTTTTAATAATAAACTTCAGAGGTGCTGCCATGCGCATGATCACCGATTGCCACCCCGAAGAACAAAAAAAAAGAAAATGAGGTTACAAAAACACAGGACGACTGGTAGTTCGGATTCACAAGATCAAGTAATTCCCCTGGTAAGTTTTGTTGGGTGGAGTAATGCTACACCGATCCCTAAATTCCAGAAAGGAAGCATGGTGTCAGGTTCTAGCATTCACTCAAAGGTTCCTAAGCATCAGAATTGTAAGAGACCAATTCAAAGTGTAACTAGTCAGGACTTTGATCCCTCTCCTCTCACGGGCTGCTACTTTGGTGGCTGGCCACCCAATGACAAAAGCTGCAAGGCAGAAGGAAGTGTCAGGTGATGCTTCCAATCATTTGGAATCCCCTGTCCACCGGGAGAAGCAGCACCCCCCTTGCTTGTTCTCCTTGTGAGAAATGATCGCCTCATGCATGATCACCACGCGACTGAGCCACTCGGTCTGGGTCTCCACGAGCACAATCGTCTCGGCTTTTTTCTCCAGAAGCATGTAGATTCCGAGCTTCTCCCTCTACGGAAAAGAAGTCTTGCACTTCTACCTTTCATTCACCATGAGATAGGAAGTCGCAGACAACTCAGTCACTCACCTTACAAGACAGGAAGGCTCATGTTTCCAAGTCTCTTTCGCAGCTGTAATGGCAGAAAAAATTATCACAAAACAAGTCCCATAAGTGGTGGCCATCCCGAATGCACTTATAATCACGCCAATCATGTGATAAGCATGTTCAAGCTCTGTGCCCATGAATACATTCTAGAAGATCTCCTCAGTATTGTTCCTCGTGTTCCATGTAATGTAGAGAGTTTACTGCATGATCTCCATTATAAAAGACCAGTAGTGGCTGGTCTGCCTACTAGCGCTCGTCTCTTCTAGGAAGTCTTAGCTCTGTGTTAACCAGAGACCTTTGAGGAAGATATCCAGCCCTCGAACCTCTTGGATTAAGAAATCAAAAGCAATGGAAAAGATGCCTTGTTCCTCCAAACGGAGGCTTTAGATGACCCAGGAAATCTAAGAAAAGACATTTCACTCCATGTGGTTCCTCCTCAGGTTCATATTAGAGATGTTTCTGTCTCGATCTGAGTGTAAGGGATGAGTTACGCTTCGGCTGCTCAATCTGGAGACTATAAACTCAGTATGGTCTTAGGCCCCGATCGGTCCTATGCCAAGCTGGTCGAGATCCCTTCCTCCTGCATTGAACCCTCCACAGGGAAGAGGATCTTTCAGGATCCATCAGATTCCACTTTAGATCAGGGTCTGCTACCAGCCAAGATAGACAACCCTGAGGCGGAGTTGACCTTCCTTTAGGTCTTGGCACTGATTCGGAAGCTTGATGAGCATCATCTGACCCGGAGGTCTTACATCGATTGATCTATGCTGTGTCTCTCCACAAGGTTATTGTCGGAACCTCGAACAACCTTGGTCCAGATTAGCAAGGGCAATTCTGAACATGGTAGACCTCCAGATCGAAAACAAGAATTCTCTATTCCAAGTTTTAAGAAACCAATAATTTTCAAACGGGATACCATTCCTAGGGCAAAAGTAATAGTATTGTATATTAGGCCTGAGTACCCTTGATTTCCATAAGTCCTGCTATGAGTAGGTATGTCTGAGATTCAGGTAATAAAAGTTTGTGGCAGTTATAACAACTTTTGTGTCTGATCTATTGGCATCCAGACTTGGATTCTATCTTTAATTGCCTTTTTACCATTATGACTAAGGTACATAAAGATGATAGAAAGGCCTCTTTTGTGCTTGTTGGTGATTTCATTGCTCACTCTAGTGAGTGATGAAATTCTGTTTCTCCCAAGCTTTGGCCTTGTCTGTTTCAGGCTGCGAGTTGGTCATAAGTGAAGCTACTCGCTTGTCTGGTAACTGCTTGGACCTATTATACGCTGACTCCCTTGGTGTTATAACAATTAAGGTTGTTTCTTCAGTTAGGTCATACTATCATACCTTAATTTCGTTAGTAATTAAGACTGAGCAGTCTGTCCCTGATGTCTCCTACTTGTGTAAGATAGGTACAGTATAAAATCTCTAGCAGACTGAAATGGCATTTTGAGTGATCAGGAATGAGAATCTTGTTAACATAATTGATAATCATGGCCCTTCTCAGTTGCTATAATACCAAGTGAAAGACAAATCCTGGGTCAGTGATGATTGGAAATGTGTTCGTATGGAGAAGCAGAAGGTCCATCACCTTTGGAAGGGTAACAGATCAGAGTTGACTTGGAATAACTATAGCTGTTGCTCAGAGTGTTTATGCTTCAGCTAAAAAGAAATGCAATTTAACCATAAAAGAAACCCTTTCTGGTGGGCTACTCTTTGGTGTAGGCGTAACAATTCCTCCTTTACATAAACTAGATGGCTCTCTCTCTTACTGTCCAAAAGAAAAGGCAACCCTTTTGGCAGATGTGTTTAACAGTAAGCAGAGTAAGGAGAAACTTGATCTTCTTCATTCCTGGTTTCCTGAGGCTAAAAGAAAAAGTTTTGACGAAAATACATTGTGGTACAAGTACGCAGTGGAGTTAGGATAAGAGTAAGACTGCTTGTTTTTTTGTATGGGAACAATGTTATGCAAAAACTACAGAACCAATTTCTGTGAAACTTGGTGGACATGCTGGGTATAACCCAAGGACAAATCAGTTAGAATCTGAAGAAAATACAATGAAGTATAAGTATACAGTGAAGTTAAGAGAAAAATAAGACTGCTTGTTTATTTATTTTGAATGTGAGCAACTTCACAAAATTAATGTACCAATTTTGACCTAAAATGGTTGTCATGTTGGGTATGACCCAAGGATGAATCTTTAACATTTTGGATAAAGAACATCAAAGCACAAGTACGCAGCAATACTTTGAAAATAATCACAATGTTAATTTTTTTGTGAACAGCATTACACAAAAACTACTGAACTAATTTCAATGAAATTTGGTGGACACGGGTATGATCCAAGGACAAATCAATTAGATTTTGAAGAAAATATATCAAAGTACAAGTACGCAGTGGCGATAAAAGCAGAATAAGACTACCTGGTGTATCCAAGGTATGCTCTCTACTGAGGGCCTCTCTATTTTGAATAGGTTCTTGTATCTCTGAAACATAAAATTAGTTGGTCTTTTATGCATTACAGTACTGTATAAGAATATAAGAAGCTACTTATTAGATAACTTTGTGGTGCAAGATGCGTGTTTAAAATTGCTATTGTTGAATTTTTGTTTCCTCTGTATTGAGATTTTTTAGGTACAGTTTTTCAAAAACAGTAGTTTACTGGTTATAGTGCTTATGCAAGAATATTTGTTAATGTTTGGTTTTACTTGTTACAGGGATATTTAGTCAACTGGGATATACAAAAAACTGTCTGGGATTACATGTTTGGAAAAGACGTGTTCAACGTTAACCACTCGAACACAACGATGATTATTACAGAACCCTACTTTAATTTCACAAGCATTCAAGAAGGACTTAGTGAAATCTTCTTTGAGGAATATGACGTTGATGCATTATTGAGAATTAATGGTAAGTATAGCCCAGTAGCATTTTTGGGTAAAGAAATGTGATTCCCAAGGATTTAATTATTCTGCTAGAACAGGTAATCCAATATAACATGATATACCAAAGAAATATCATCTCCCCTTACCCTTGAGCTATTGTATCAACAGGAAAGTATGGACTCAAGTGTGTATAATGGAGAGCCATGTGTTCCGGCCTTTCTAGAAACCCGTCATCGAACATCTAATGCTATCATCTGCTAGATTCATGTTTCCCAACCTTTTTTAAATGATTACCCCAAAATTTTATCTCCAACTAATCAATTACCCCATTGAACATATACCCGGTAACATCGGATGTTTTTTTGCAGCCACCTGATGAACTGTATGGATCATGTAGCCCGCTATTGGCTGCTTATAGTTAAGGATCCAAAACAAATGCAAACTTTTCCATTTTAATGGATATCAAAATGAACCATCATCAGTGCAGAATATTCAATGTAACAATATTAATAGATATTATTTAATAATCACTTTATATTTGCTCTGGTTTTTCAGTGTGAGGGTTGAGCTTGTTTTGCCTGTGCAATTTTCACTATTCTGGGCTTGGTTACAGAAAGGGCTGCACGGGCATCAGATGACACGTTGAGTCTGTTACGTTTCTTGGTCTTCATTCCAAGGACAGTAGAACATCGTGATTACCCCAAAAATACGGGTCCATTACCCCACTTACCCCAGGGTTGGGAAACACTGTGCTAGAAGATAACACATCTCCACTGAGTTGCATTACTACTCCATGGCAGGAAAGCAACTCCTAAGTATTTGCTTACCAGTGATATCCATCTTTTTTCCTGTTATATTACAGTTCTATATATATTTGTCTGCTAGAAAATGCCTTATTACCCAACTAGACACTAATTGGGAAGATAGCAATGCCACTTAGGTTTTTGTTTACCACCAGAAGCCATTTTTGTTTCTCTGTGAAATACAAACTATTGTCTTTCAAGTAGCGAATATATTTTCAGCACTAGCTGGACTGCTGTTGAATTGTTTAACAAATCAGTTAAGCGACAGGTGGGAGCAAGGGCAAGAAGCCCTTTCCTCCACCTGTCAAAAATGTTTAAGGTTTAAAGGTCGCTTATAAATGGCAGAGGCAAGGTACTGACATTGCCCTATACTGTATACATATGATCAGCCCCCAAGGCCCCTCTCCATCAAGTTAGGACCAGGGAAGGCCAGGTAAGGGCTGCTGATGCCTCAGCAGGTAGACCTATAGGCTCCCCCATATGTAGCTCACAAGTATGATGAGGATGCAGACTCTACAAGAAATTTTTGATCTTAAGCGGGTCTTTAGCCCCCATCCAGCATATTGCCAGACAGGGTAATTTCCAATAGGCTACCACAACCCTTATGTTTTCAGGTGCAACGAGTACAGATGCACTGTTGTTATTATTATTATTATTATTATTATTATTATTATTATAATTACTATTACTTGCTAAGCTACAACGCTTGTTGGAAAGGCAGAATGCTATAAGCGCAGGGGCTCCAACAGCGAAAGTAGACTAGTGAGGAAAGGAAAAAAGGAAAAAATTAGATATTTCAAGAATAGTAACAATATTAAGATATAAATATAAACTATAAAAACTTTAACAAAACAAGAGAAAGAGAAATAAGATAGAATAGTGTGCCCGAGTGTACCCTCAAGCAAGAGACCTCTAACTCAAGACAGTGGAAGACCATGGTACAAAGGTTATAGCACTACCCAAGACTAGAGAACAATGGTTTGATTTAGGAGTGTCCTTCTCCTAGAAGAGATGCTTACCATAGCTAAAGAGTGTCTTCTACCCTTACCAAGAGGAAAGTGACCACTGAACAATTACAGTGCAGTAGTTAACCCCCTGGTTGAAGAAGAATTGTTTGTTAATCTCAGTGCTGTCAGATGTATGAGGACAGAGGAGAATCTGTAAAGAATAGGCCTGACTATTCAGTGTATGTGTAGGCAAAGTGAAAATAAACCGTAACCAGAGAGGAGGATCCAGTGTAGTACTGTCTGGCCAGTCAAAGGACTCCATAACTCTCTAGCAATAGTATCTCATCGGGTGGCTGGTGCCCTGGCCAACCTGCTACCTACAGAGTATCAAACTTAATTTTTTCTTTCAGGAAATTAATGTTGGCTGTTGATTGCTATGTTAGTGATGCAAGATACTCTTATGTACGAGAAAGAACTTTACATCCGATTTTATTAAACCTGCTGTAGATCCACACTGTCCCTGTTCTTCTTCCTATGGGCATGACTGTTTGTAATCATCCCGTATGTTGAGTGTAAATCATGGACTTTTATGCAGTGTCAGGCATATACTTTGAGGGGGAGAAATAGAGCTTTGCTTCTTCCTTCCGCTCTTGAGTATGTTACTCATAGCTCATTCACCATGGAGTATGCGTTAGGAACAAGAAGCTCCCGGAGATATGTCAACAGGCTTTTCAGGTTCTGGTAGGGTTCCCCCAGTGTTTGCCGCACCCCATCAGAGGTTAGACACTCTTCTCCGTTTGTGCGTACCACTGACGACAAGTGTGACCAAAGGAAGGAGTGGGCTTCCTTAGGTCTTTCACATAGGCTCCCCAGTACCAGTTTCTTCCTTGATGATGCCACAGGTGAAGGGCATGGTTAGTGTGATCCTGGTGTCAGTGATTCCTGTGTTGTCAGCAGTGGATCCCCCCTTCTTGGATGTGGGGCATCCCCAGGGCTGAAAAGAGGTGTTGCCCTAGTAGTTCCCGGTGCATCTTCCCTTACCCAGTCACCCTATTATTATTATTATTATTATTTGCTAAGCTACAACCCTAGTTGGAAAAGCACAATGCTATAAGCCCAAGGGCTCCAACAGGGAAAAATAGCCCTGTGAGGAAAGAAAATATGGAAAAATAAAAAATTTTAAGAACAGCAACAACATATAAAATAAATTTGTTCCAACACGGAGCACTTACCTCGAACTACTTTCTTAGGAGTATCTGGGATCTCCTCCTATCCGACCAGAGTTTTGTGTAGTTTACCCTACTCCCATTTTCTGTGAGGGTTAACCTCAGGCGTAGTGATACGCGCCCTGAGGCTAACCCTGGGTCAGGGAGCATGCTTTCTCAGGTTTCGACCTCCAGTAAGTTCTCTGGTCGCATCGTGATAACATCTCGACGCTCTCCTTAATCCCAGTGCGACTCTTTGTGTCCCCGACCCCTTTGTGTCTCGCGTGGTCCCCACGTGGTATACTTGTATCCTTCCCTTGTGTCTCCGCGGTCCCACATGGTACCTTTGTGCTTCCCATGTTCCTTCCCTTTGCGTTCCTGTGTCTTACGGTGTGTTACTAGTGAGTAATGGAGCATCCCCGCCGTTGTCCTGGGCTGGAGGTGGACCCGCACTCCTTGTGTTCGTCGTATAGGGGCAGTGTGTGTTCCCCTACGGACACGTGTCCGGAGTGCGAACGTGGAACGAAGTTCAGTGGGTGCGCTTCAGCACGAAGAAGAAGAAGGCGCCCAAGAGGTCCCCCAAGAAGGCGAGCATCTTTTCTCCCTTTGTGTCTCCAGGAGCGCCGTCAGGTCGAGCCTCCATACCGACTTCCCCTACCCAGAGTAGGGGACGAGGTAAGTCCGTTGCGGGGAAGAAGCCGGCGGCCCTTCCCCAGGAGTCTGTATTGTAGGATAGTGGGGTAGTGGCGTCATTCCAGGCAAGTGAGGGGCCTGAGGGAGGGACGGGTGTGTGTTCTGAAGACGGAGCCCTGGTGCCTGCGGGGCATGTCTCGTCAGATGACCCTTTGTGTGGTAAGAATGTTACTGCCTCTTCTCCCACCTCTTGGGAGTGCTTTTCAGGTACCTCTACAGCCGAGGGCGTCGTCGGGAAAGATGACTCACCGCCATCAGACTCCCTAGGGTGGGTACTGCCGAGGACGCCCTACAGGTCCCCTTTGAGGATGGAGGAAGGCTTCGGAACCTGGTTCCCCAACGAAGATCGCCCATGCTCCCCTCCAGCGCCGTCGACTACCTTACCAGACGTCTTCCGCCGATCGTCGAGTTATTCCTCCTGCGGCTCTTCGCACGCCCGCCCCGCCGACGAGTTACGACGCGTTGTCAGACTCGTCAGCCGTAGCGAGTTCCTGTTCCTCGGAGGGCGAGGCCCGAAAGAAGTCCCGAAGACGCCGTGAGAGATCCTGGAGGAGACATTCTCGTTCCCGCTCACGCTCCAGGTCTCGCCACGGGGGTACTGTAGACGCTCCAGGTCCCCCAGAAGGAAGTTTAGGAGAAGTAGATCTCCTGGAGAAGAATGGGTGGTGATCCCGCGTAGCAAACTCGTCGAGCTCTCATCAGTTCCGAGTTCTTCAGGTTGGCGCCCTAGATCCAGAACTCCAGACAGATTCACTTCCAGCGGCAGATTCGATAGACGGAGGGATACGTCGTTTCCGGCCCCATCGGACAGGCGTAAGGCCGCGAAGGTTCTGGCTCAATCCGCCCAGCGGACGGAGTCCCCCCTTCGGACTAGCAGCCTCGTCCCATCCTCCAAGGTGACTCTTCACCGTCAGGAGAAGGCGAGACGGCTCTCCCCGTCGGGCAAGCCCACGTAAGCCAGGTCCTCCACGACGAAGGATAGACCTAGGACGGAGGCCCTCGCTGCTACGGCAATGCCCGTCCTTCGTCCAGAGCCTCGTACGGAGGCCCCCGTCAGAGGGGCTCCATCACGAGCAGCAGATCACCCTACGAAGGACATGGAGGATAACGTAGAGGGCTCAACAGCGGAGGTCTCCGCATACAGGAGAGTGATAGGGCTCATCAGGAGCCATCACAGGATCGAAGAGCTGGAACCCTCCTCCGAGGAAGCCTGGCGCTCTAGCCTAAACAGACTGGTAGAGGCCCCCGTTCAGCAAAGACCATCCCTAGCACTCCCGATGGCCAGGGATGTTAGGCTAGGTAGAGCCCACGTCAACAAAATCGTGGCCAACCATGCGGAGGCTCCCAAGACCGAGAGTTCCTCCAAGCTGCTCCAAGGCCTGAGGTCGCAGAGCAAATTTTACCTTCCAGAGGGACAGTGACCAGGTGCCTGTAAGGTAGAACCAGCTCTCAAGGTTTTAGGACAAGGAGGACCTGAAGATAGGGCCCCGGCGGCTCTGATCTGTTTCTCGCAGTCGGAGGCTACGATGATGGAGGAGATAGCCAAGGACCTGGTCAACGTGTCTTCCTGGCTGGACTGGTGGGCCTCTGTCCTTGTAGGAGTCCAGGCTTCCTATGACACCTCTGTCCCTGAGAATCAGGCCCTGCTGAAGGAGCTGATTAGCTCGGGAGGTAGGGCCCTAAAGTTTGTCTCCTACCAGTCTCAAGCTCAAGCCGCCAACTGGATCCTTCGGAGGAGGGACACAGTCTTTAATAAAATAACCAGGCGTATCCCAGACAGAGAAGCGAGAGCCTTGAATAGCCTGCCACTGTGGGACGATTCCCTTTTCCCCCTGAAGGCAACGGAAGAAATAAGGGAAAGGGTCAGAAAACGGAAAGACGTGGGTGATCCCAGACCCCAGTCAGTGAGAAGACCCATCCACAGAAAGACCGCTTCCGATGCTCCTCCACCTCCTCGGGCCTCGCCTAGCCAGCCCAGGAGAGAGGCCCCAGCGACGGCTTGGTCACAACCTTCGCAGCCCTCCCGTAGGGGAACATCGTCAACTCAGTCCTCCTTTAGACCTTCCTACGCGGCAGCCAGGAGAGGGCGTGCAGGCCGCTCCTCCAGAAGGCGATAGGGAGAGAGGCCCCCTACTCCTGCCCAAGCCTCAGGTGGGGGGATGCCTCAGACATTTTTGGCAAGCAGGGAAAGACCACGGTGCAGACCCGTGGACCGTAACAGTTCTGGAAGAAGGGTACAGGTTACCGTTCCTAGCAGACCCCCCGTCTCTAATACCAGACCTACAGGCAGAGTGGTTGGCTCCAAAGGACCCCTTGAGGAGGACAGCTCTACAAGAGGAAGTCTCGGCGGTGCTAGCAAAAGGAGCGATAGAACCAGTCCAGGAGCCGGGCCCGGGGTTCTACAGAAGACTTCCTGGTGGAGGAGGCAACTGGAGGTTGGAGGCCGGTCATAGACCTCTCAGCCCTCAACAAGTTTGTGTGCAAGACCGACTTCAAGATGGACACCCCGAAGTCGGTCCTTGCGTCCCTGAGGGAAGGGGACTTCATGATGTCCATAGACCTCAAGGACGCATACTTCCAAATCCCAGTCCACACCTCCAGCAGGAAATACTTAAGGGTAAAATGGGGTGCCCAGACATTGCAGTTCAAGACCCTCTGCTTCGGACTGTCCACAGCTCCTCAAGTCTTCACGAGGATCTTTACAACAGTCTCAGTCTGGGCACACGAACAGGGCATCCGCCTGATCCGATACCTGGACGACTGGTTGTTACTTTCAGCCTCAGGGGAAGTACTGAGGGAGTAAGGCGTGAAGCTTCTGCGGTTCGGCAATTTCCTGGGCATCATCATCAACCTGGAGAAGTCTCAACTGGTACCCTCCACCAGGATGACCTACCTCGGAATGGTCTTGGACTCCCGGTTGGCGAGAGCCTTCCCTTCCGCGGAGAGACTAGACAACTTGGACCAGATCCTCCGTCCCTTCCTGTCGGACCAGCCCAGGAGAGCGAAGGACTGGCAAAGATTGATAGGCCATCTCGCATCGGAAAAACTGGTCCCCCAGGGGAGGCTCAAGCTCAGAGGGGTCCAGTGGAATCTGAAGGAGCTCTGGAACCAGAGGGACTCCCTCCACAAAGTGATTCCTGTTCTCCTGGAAACGAAGGAAGTCCTGGAGTGGTGGCGCAGCAGATCGAACTCACTCAAGGGAATGCCCTTCGCAGCCGACCCTCCCGAGATGCTCCTGTTCACGGACGCATCCAAGGGGGGGTGGGGTGCCCACCTCCTCGGAAGGTCAGCAAGAGGAAAATGGACGGACGAGGAGAAGGCTCAACACATAAACGTCCTAGAAATGAGGGCAGTTCGAAGGGCGTGCCTAGAGTTTGTCTATCTACTCCGGGGGAACACCGTGGCACTGACGTGCGACAACGTCACGTTGGTGGCCTACATAAAGAAGCAGGGAGGACTAAAATCAAAGGAGTTGTGCGACCTCACGTTGGAACTTCTGGAATGGGCCGAGGTGGAGCAGATCAGGATCTCAGCAAGGTTCATTCCGGGAAAAAGCAACGTCCTGGCTGACGGCCTCAGCAGGATGGGACAAGTAGTAGGAGCCGAGTGGTCCCTACACCCAGAAGTGGCCAAAGTCGTCATCCAAAAAAGGGGGTCGCCAGTCATGGACCTCTTTGCGACAAGACTGAATGCACAGCTCCCCGTGTTTTGTTCTTCTGTGCCAGACCCAAGAGCGGCGTTATAGGACGTCTTCCAGCACCCTTGGGATAATCTCGACGTTTACTCCTTCCCTCCCTTTGCGATGCTCAGGCAGGTGCTCAACAGAGTAAGGAGGGCCCACAACCTGAAGATGTCTTAGGTAGCGCCCTGGTGGCCGGAGAGAGAATGGTTCGTGGATCTAAAGGAACTAGCGTGTCTTCCACCTTGGCCCCTCCCGGACAGGCCAGACCTTTTCCGGCAGCCCCACTTTTGAAGGTTCCATGAGAACCCTCGGTCCCTCCGCCTTCACTCGTGGAAGTTATCGAGCGTCTCCTGAGGAAGGAAGGCTATTCGTCGAAGACAGCAGCAAGGATGTCGGGGTATCTGAGACGTTCATCAGCAGCGGTCTACCAAGCAAAGTGGGCCACTTTCACTAAGTGGTGCTCCTCCAGGAACATCAAGCCACTGAAGGCCTCTATTCCGGAGGTTGCGGACTTCTTGGCCTATCTCAGGGAAGTGGTCAACATGGCCATTCCGGCCATCAAGGGAGTCCGTGCAGCGTTAGGCCAAGTTTTCCTCCTGAAGGGCATCGACCTGGGAGCCTCTAGACATATCTCGATGCTCATCAAGAGTTTCGAGCAGGCATGCCCCCCTCAAGCCGTTAGGGTACCACAGTGGGATGTGGCCAGGGTCCTGAAGATGTTATCAGAACCCCCGTTCGAGCCCCTAAAAGACATCGAGGACAAAGATCTCACCCTCAAGACTGTTTTCCTACTGGCTTTGGCCTCAGCAAAAAGGGTAGGGGAGATTCATGGACTGTCTTACGAGGTCTCGCACTCGAAGGGCTGGCGAGAGGCTTCCTTCAAGTTTGTACCATCTTTTGTAGCTAAGACTCAGAATCCAGTCGTGTGGGATCCCAGGTTTGGGGGCTTCTCAATACCAGCAATTCCCTGTTCAGACAACCCGAAGGACCTAAGGCTGCCCTGTCAGGGCAATAAGGAAATACCTAGAGAGGACGGCTAAACTTCGGCCCGGTATCAAAAGTCTGTTTGTCCCCACAGGCCCAGTGAAGAAGCCAGTCTCAAAGAACACCATCTCCTTCTGGCTGCTGCAGGTGATTATCAGAGCCTACAGTAGTGCGGGAATTCCCCTGCCGGGCAAGCCCAGGCCCCACGACATTAGGGGTCTAAGTACCTTGTTAGCATTCGAGAAGAACATGGCAGTGGGCCAAATCCTGAGAGCTGGCACCTGGTCTAACCAGTCGACCTTCACTGCTCATTACCTAAAGGACTATTCGAGGAAGTCCCTGGACGGATTCTCAATAGGAACCGTCATCTCCGTGCTCCAAACGGTTTGACGGCATAGCCCCAGAAACAACTGCGGATGGTAAGACCAAGAGAAACAGGTTCGTTTCCTTAACCCCCTTGTTCTTCCTTCCCTTATTTCCGCTCGAAGATGGACTCGGGTAGTCCCCCTGAGCCTGTTTCAAGACACGCGATCATCTGAAGGACATGTCTCCTAGGAATTCTTGCAGAGATGAGTTACTTAGACACTAAGATAGAGCTTTTTGTGTAGTTTTTCCCTATTTTCCATGTTTCATGAATGGCAACAGAACCTAGCCTCCTATCTAGGTTCCCCTGATCATGCTTAGCTCGGTCTCTAGGTCTAGAAGGCCACTCCCACCTCCTAAAGTGCAAGTCTCCTAAGAAAGTAGTTCGAGGTAAGTACTCCGTGTTGGAACAAATCACAAATTTTAAGTAATTTGTATTTTTCCTAACAGTACTTACCTCGAACTACTTTCGGGTAATGGCCCACCCTTCCTTCCCCGAGTGCCTTACTGGACCTCTTAAGAACCTAAGCTACCAAGAACTTACTGGAGGTCGAGACCTGAGAAAGCATGCTCCCTGGCCCGGGGTTAGCCTCAGGGCGCATATCACTCCGCCTGAGGTTAACCCTCACAGAAAACGGGAGTAGGGTAAACTACACAAAACTCTGGTCGGATGGGAGGAGATCCCAGATACTCCTAAGAAAGTAGTTTGAGGTAATTATTGTAAGGAAAAATACAAATTACTTAAAATTTGTGATATTTCCTATATAAACTATAAAAACTTTAACAAAATAAGAGGAGAAATTAGATACGATAGTGTGCCCAAGTGTACCCTCAAGCAAGAGAACTCTAACTCAAGACAGTGGAAGACCATGGTACAGAGGCTATGGCACTACCCAAGACTAGAGAACAATAGTTTGATTTTGGAGTGTCCTTCTCCTAGAAGAGCTGCTTACCATAGCTAAAGAGTCTCTTCTACCCTTACCAAGAGGAAAGTGACCACTGAACAATTACAGTGCAGTAGTTAACCTCTTGGGTGAAGAAGAATTGTATAGTAATCTCAGTGTTGTCAGGTGTATGAGGACAGAGGAGAATCTGTGAAGAATAGGCCAGACTATTCGGTGTATGTGTAGGCAAAGGGAAAGTGAACCGTAACCAGAGAGAAGGATCCAATGAAGTATTGTCTGGTCAGTCAGAGGACACCATAACACTAGTGATAGTATCTCAACAGGTGGCTGGTGCCCTGGCCGACCTACTACCTATATATCTCCCCCATTCCCCTGCGCCTTTACCTCAACCCTTGTGCCCATGCCTACCCCTCCCCTGTGTTGTGGTTATCATTTGAGCAACCCCTGTAGTTTCTCCCTTTGGTGGAGCATCGTCATCTTTAGTCTCAGACTTCGACACCTCTGCTTGCAGAGCTTTAGGTGAGGGTTGGAAAGAGGAAGAAAGTGTCTTTCTTCCTCTTCTGACTCTTCTTTCTTGTCATTCTCTTCAATTTCCAACTCTATACACATTTCTTCTAAGAATCATTTGTAGCGGAAGAAGTCAAAGATATCCAGTATGATATTGTTATAAGGAAAGGGCTCCTTTTGACAGCATCTCTCTTAGGGGTGGTGGACAGCACCTGACTGGTCCTCAGGGTTGAAACACAAGGCCAGGGCTGTGACCTTACATCATGGTTCTGCAAGCTGGAGCTCTGGACCCCAGGTATACCTGTAGCCAGGCAGGACAGGTGTTAGTTTTCCACAAGCTGATCAAATCACTTAACAGGGCTTTCCCAATTTTTCAATATTATGGATTTTCCATTGGAAGATAGAGCGACCCCCCTCTTATCTCATCCTTCCACAATGCAACATGATTCCAGATTAAGACAACTGGATACTTTAAATAATTGCCCTGAGGGCAAACAACAAAATGTGATCTTTAAAGCACTATTATCATTATGAAATTAACTTATACCTTTGTTCCATAACTGGAATACAAACCACGCTATTTAATAGGGGTATTAATTTCGGCATAGCTGAAATGACGCGCCATTGATTTTTAACGAGGGTTTACTACCCACACCGCTAGTTAGCGGGGGTAGGGAGGGTAGCTTCTACTGCTCCCCCTCACACACCTGTGATTGAGCTCACTTTGCTTTCGGCTCTGATGGTGGTCGGACGTGTCCGCTCTCATCCTCGCCATTATATTGGCAGCCATTAACGCTTTTTGTTCTTTCTTTTTCTAGATTACTGTGTACATGAAGTTGGCCTCTGCGACCATGCGCACCTGCCCTGGTCTTCCCTACCGCCCCTGTGGAACGTTTATGTCGGCGGTCGAGACCGATCCTCATGCCCTTTGTCCTTCTTGTAGGTGCCAACGGTGTGATAGTGTCAACAAGTGTAGTGAGTGTAGGGAGTGGTCTACCTCCCAGTGGGAGAGGTTTTCGTGATGGCGGAAGAAGTAGTCCAAACGGGATGTTTCTCCTTCGAAGGTTGCTTCGAAGGAAGAAAAACCCAAGGCCTCTTCTTCCGTCGCCCAAACCTCCTCCGAAGCTCCTACTCAATTGGTCTCTTTCGAGAGACCATCGAGTAGTAGCGTAGACCGATTTATTTCTAACCAACCTTGGGTCTCGAGAGATGACGTTGCTTCCACTGGCGAAGCAGCTCCATCTCTCCCCCCGGGGGAGGCCATGTCACTAACTTCCCTCTTTCAGATTTGGTCCTCCTTGGGGCACACGGGCTCGCCCTCCAAGGAGGTTTTGCTTGATTATATCCGCCTGGGTGCTGCTGTCAAGCAATCATCGTCACCATCAGAGGTAGATCCCCTGACTCTTGTCGATGTTGTGGTGTCAGAGGTATCCCATGCGGCTTCACCCATCTCCTCTGCCACTCCAAACTCTATAGTAGCTGATGGCTCAGTTTCCCCCATTCCTGATCATCCTACAAGGGGGAAGCTAAGTTCAACATGAGTCTCTCCTGCTAGTGTTTCTTCCCCTTGGGGGAGTTCACTTACAGAGACTCCTCTTCGGAGGACTGCTAAAGGTCAGCTTGGTGATCCAATGGCCCCTAGAGGGCGCATCCGTCGTAAGGCTCGCCTTCCTCTTCACCATAGACACCTTCCTTCACCTGCGGTGAGGAGGCGCCTCTTTGGTTCAACGTTGTCTATGCTGTCCCCCGCAGAGGAGCCTCTAGACCGATCTTCCATCACTGTACCTGCATCGGTCCTGGACCTCTCTGCAGATCGTTCTCAATCTTCTTCGGTGGAAGGTCGTCCTTTTAAAGGACACATCGACCCCCCAGATGCTGAAGCCTTGATGATGATGGGGGCTTAGGGATTAGCAGATGGGCTCTAATGAACAGTGGGAACTACTTCCCACTGGACCTTGGTGCCCAGCTGTCGATCCAACTAAATCAGTCAGCACTTTCTCTTTTACTTTTGATTATTTTTTTTTTCTCCCATCTCTTCCTTTTGGGCTCGATATTGTTGACGACTTTGGCATATTCGATTATACTTTGGATGCTGCTTTGGATTTGGCACAGTGTGGGATGGACTGCATTTCATCTCAACCTGTGCCAATTTAGACGCCATCACCCTCTGGCAGACCCCATTGGGTGCAGACCAAGTCTGTTAAGAGTCGGGCTCCAGTAATCCGGTTTTAAGTCACCCATATTTGCGGGTAATGGGTGACGCCAGGCATTGGAGTCGACGGTGGGAGGGGCTAACTACCTCCACTGACCAGTGTACGCCCACCTTAAGAGAGGCAGCCCCTCTCTAATAGAGGACTGGTCCCCGCTGAAGCCTCTTCTCGTGTGGGGCCACATGGGATAGGAGGACTGACATCCTCCGATAAGAGGTGGATAACCTGGCTTGCTCATAACAAAAAACCCACCCCTCTGTTGACGACCTGGAAAATACAAACATGGACCTCGGTACAGACAGCTCCAACTCGGGTTCTAACATTGTAACGTTGGAACCTTATTCACGTCATGTGAATAATAAAACGCTAGAGAAGAAGAGAGAGAGAGAGTGAAAAATGATGACAGTACAGAAAGATATAGAAAAGTAGAAGTATTACCTGGTCACTATGAAGTAGTGAATTATGAAAATTTTTTTATCTTGGAATTTGAAAACGGAAGAAATGAGCGTAAAAATGTTTTTAAAGCTAATAGGGAAATAGTTACTTTATGTGGAGGGCAGCCAAAAATTCTACCCCAGGGAAATGGAAGTCTCTTGATAGAGACACTGTCCCCATTACAAGGTGAAAGGTTAAAAACACTTACAACATTGAATGGTCATAGCGTAAAATGCGTTTCGCACCCTACTTTCAACCAGAGTAGAGGTGTGATATATGCTCCAGAATTGTTGGATATAGAGGAAAAAGAAATAGAGGATGAACTTAAAAATCAAGGAGTAGTTAAAGTAGTCAGAATGAGAAAGAGAGTTGGAGAACAACGTATCCTTCTTGCTACTCTGATTATAACATTTGATCAATGCCGATTACCAAATGTTGTAAAAGCTGGTTGGCTATCTTTGAAGGTAAAACCATATATTCCTTCACCATTGCGATGTTATCATTGCCAATTGTATGGCCATTTAAGCCAGAAATTTAAGGAAAAACTAAACAATAAGCCAGCTGTTTGTGCCAACTGTGGAAAAAGTAGTCATGGAGTATGCATAGAAAACCCTAATTGCATACATTGTGGGGAAGCACACCCAGCTACATCTAAAAGCTGTGTAAAGTTTATTTTTGAAAAAGAAATTCAGGCCATTAGGACCATGGAAAGGGGTACTTTTAAAGAGGCTCGTAAAAGAGCTCTTGAAAAGCAAATAAGACCAGGTCAACCTTTTTCAATGGTTCTGAAGAAAAACTTGCCAAACCACACAGACGAAAATTATATCTCTACTTCTAAGATAAAGAAACAAATGAAAGTAGTTAAAGAGGTTGAAAGTCCCATCGAAAATCTATATCCAGAAATTGTAGAAAAATCAAAACGGATACTTAAAGATCTGAAAATTATTCAAAAGCCAACTACTCCGATTTTAAACAATTGTACAAACCTCTCACAGGCCATGTCCTTGCCTGGTCTGATGGAGGTTCCACTTGAAACCAATTTACTTGGTGAACCTGTAGTGGGGAAGGTGCAAAAACCTGACAGATCACATCCTTTTAATCGAAAAAGAGAGATACTTCCATCTCTCTCGCCTCCTACCATAAGAAACATTAAAGTCACGACTTCAAATAAATATGATATCTTGTCTGCTGATGTTTCTGATCAACTAGAAGGTAAATTGAACCAATCAGAAATTCAAGTTGATGTCCACCATCCTCCTCAACAATTAGATCAAAAGGACACAAAGAAAAAGAGAAACACAAAACCCACTATATCAAGATCCTCTCTAGAGTTACCTCCGGGAAATATTGTTAGATCGAATATTGCCAATGGGAAGACTTCATCTAAGGTGTCTTCCAAAAAATAAACCATAGTTTTTTCCTCCATTCTGCAATGGAATTGCCAGGGTTTAAGGGCGAAATATGAACAACTTAAGCTCCTCATACGTGAGCACTCCCCTATAACAGTATATCTACAAGAAAGCAAGCTCGATGTTAATACTCCTTGTCCTCGAGAGTATGTTAGCTATAGGACACCATATGATCAACGAGCAGGGAGCCATGGGGGAAGTCTTATATACGTTCGTCGAGATGTTCCCCAAATATCTTTGTCTATCTGTACCCCTCTGCAGGCAGTGGCTGTACAGATTGATATAGGGAGAAAATACACAATCTGTTCTCTTTACTTGCCTCCAAATGATAACATCTCATATGATAATATATTAGAAGTGATTAAACAACTCCCACAACCCTTTCTCTTACTAGGAGATCTTAATAGTAGACATCCTTTATGGGGTGATGTTTTGGCAAATGCAAGGGGTAATATTATATCATCAATTTTGGAGAATGAAGATGTTGGACTCCTCAATACAGGAGAGCCCACACATTTTCATGTACAGACAGGTACCTTGTCCTGCATTGACCTATCAGTTGCAAGCTCTAACTGTCTTCTCGATTTTAATTGGAGAACATTAGATGATTGGCATACTATTGATCATGCACCAATCATTATAAACACCAACAATGGTCCACCTTTACAGAGATCGCCTCGATGGAATCTTGATAAGGCGGACTGGGATAGATTTCGGGAGCTAAGTGAAATTGAAGGAAATGCAGAACAGTTTGAAAGTGTTGATGATGCCATAGACTTACTCAATGGAACTCTTCATACAGCAGGAGTAAATTCCATTCCCAAAACAACAGGGATATTCAGACGACGACCAGTCGCCTGGTGGTCATCTGAACTAACTGCCCTGCACATAGCCACAAGAAAGTCTTTAACTCGATTGCGCATGCGCCGTACTAGGAGAATTTAGTCATATACAAGAAATGTAGAGCACAGTTCCGTCATGCCATGAAAGAAGCTAGGCGCCAGTCTTGGATGTCATTTGTTTCCTCCATTAACAGTAGAACACCAACTTCATCTGTGTGGAGGAAAGTCAAAAAGATAGCAGGCAAATTCACCCCAAACCCACCACCAGTGTTAAAGGTAAATGGCTAGTATATGACTGGAGCAACCGAAGTTAGCAATGCCCTGGCTGACCATTTTTCAAATGTATCGTGCAAGTGTGAAGCAGCTCCTGGTCACCAGTATAGGAGCATTGAAGAAAAGAAAGTTTTAAATTTTGCAACAAGAAAGCAAGAGTCATATAGTTCTCCTTTTACTGAAAGAGAATTTGATTCTGCTCTTGCTACGTGGAACGATACAGCCCCTGGACCCGATGGAATTCCATATGCAATGATTAAACACGTACATTTTAATACAAAGTTATTTCTTTTAAGCATTTTTAATAGAATATGGCATGATCATAGTTATCCAAGTGTTTGGGAACTAGCCATTATTCTAGCCTTTTTAAAACCCGGTAAGGACAAGCTTTTAGCAGCAAATTATAGGCCAATTGCATTGACATCTTGTTTGTGCAAAATCATGGAAAAGATGGTCAATGTAAGACTGATGTGGTACCTTGAAAAGAAGGGTATTTTATCACCCATTCAATGTGGATTCAGAAAAATGCACTCAACGACTGATGTGCTGATACAACTTGAGTCCTCCATTTGTGAAGCGTTCGCTTCCAAACAGCACCATGTGACAGTCTTTTTTGATCTTGAAAAGGCATATGATACCACATGGAGATACGGTATACTTAAAAGAATCCATGAGTTAGGATTAAGAGGAGAGCTACCACTATTCATTCAATCATTTCTTTCACATAGAGTTTTCCAAGTGAGAGTTGGGGAAGCTCCATCACAGAGTAAATGCCAGGAAGAAGGAGTTCCTCAGGGGAGTGTGCTGAGTGTAACCCTTTTTGCATTAGCAATTAATGGGATATCCTCAGTCATTCCCCGGAATGTTCTCGCAACATTATTTGTGGATGATCTCTACATATCATTTGCTGGGACCAGAATGGCAATGGTTGAGAGAAAAATACAACTCTCTATTGGTAAAATTATCCATTGGGCCGATATGAATGGATTTAAGTTCTCGACAAGTAAAACTACAATTGTCCATTTCTGTCGTATCTGGGGAGTACATCCAGACCCGGATATATACCTCAAAGGTCAACGGATCCCATGTGCAAGTGAAGCTAAATTTTTAGGGTTGATACTTGATTGTAGGCTTACATGGGTTTCTCACCTAAAAGCATTAAAAGCTAAATGTGTTGAAGCTATGAATCTTTTAAAAGTATTGTCCCATACATCATGGGGGCAGACCGCAATACAATTTTAAAATTATACAAGGCCATGATTTTTTCCAAAATTAGTTATGGATGTGAAATATACTCCTCAGCAACCCCAAGCCGGTTAAAAATATTAGATTCTATACATCATGCTAGTATAAGATTGTCCACAGGAGCCTTTAGAACCTCCCTTATCACAAGTCTCCTTGTTGATGCTGGGGAGTTGCCTCTAGACCTTTACCGAATGTCCTCTATTATTCGGTATTGGTTTAGATTGCAAAGACTCCATAATTCTTCAGCCTTTCAGACTGCAAGCCTTGTAAGGCACTCAACCTACTTTGAGTTGCACCCAAAATCTCTTTAACCTTTTGAGTTTCGGGTTAAACAATTATTAAACAATCTGGATATAATTAGAATTAAGGTGCTTCCATTCAAGGTATCATCAACGCCTCCATGGAAATTACCTGACATATCTTTTTGTAGATACTTTATTGGTGTTAAGAAGAATATGACTGACTTAGAAGCCAGGTCTCTTTTTAATGAACATGTTGAAGAACATAGGGGATCGACTTTTATATATACTGATGGCTCCAAATCTGATGCTGGCGTTGGATTTGGAGTACATAGTAATGATTTTAATTGTAGAGGTGCACTTCCTCTAACAGCTTCCATATTTACTGCCGAACTGTATGGCATATTAACCGCTATTGAAAAAATAGCTTTGGAAAAGGAGGGTAATTTTACAATTTTTAGTGATGCAAGGAGTGTTCTTCAAGCTTTAGAAGTTTTTAATTCTAGTAACCCTCTAGTTTTAAAGATTTTAGAATGGCTTTTTGTTATTGGACGGAGAGGTATAACAGTTCGATTTTGTTGGGTTCCAGCACATGTAGGTGTGTCCGGGAATGAGAAGGCAGATTTACTGGCGAAGAATGCGGCATCTGAGTTGCTACCAAGGAGGTATCCCATTCCCTGTAATGATTTCCTACCTTACATCAAGAAATTGGTTTGTGATAAATGGCAACAGCACTGGGATAGTCAAGATGGCAATAAAATGAGGGAAGTAACAAATATCATATCACCTTGGAGGTATAACATGATACCCTGAAAATGGGAGACGACTCTTTGTCGTCTCCGTATTGGTCACACACGGTTGACACACGAGTTTCTGCTGAAGGGCCAACACCAACCGTATTGCGAGGACTGTTTAGTACCTTTAACAGTGAGGCATTTGTTGACTGAATGCCCTAATTTTATTAACTTAAGAAATAGATATCTGTTTGAGGCTCGAGGTGAGGATGGCAGGTTCATCCTTGCCAAGGTTCTTGGACATGATGTGTCCTACTATGCGAGCGGAATTTTTAGATTTATTTCAGAAGCAGGTCTTCTGAAAACTATTTAACTATTGTAATGACTTCTTAATTTTTATGGTTTTAATTGAATTCTCTTTTATTTTTCATATATAGTAAATGCTATCGGTGTCAATGACCTTAGATGTCAGGATGCCAGAAAACTCTCAATCAATCAATTAAAGGACACGTCGACCTTCCACCCGACAGACCTGCCGACCTGCCGTCGCCGTTCCTGCGTGGGCCTAACAAGGCTCCACCTGAACTCGTTATTGCGCGCCCACGCAACCTGACCCGCGCTCATTAGTAGCTCGTGAGGCCCCATCACTACAGCACGCCACTCATCTTGCTCGCCCTAACACAGGGCATCAACCTGAAGCGCTTACGCGCCAACATGCGCCTACGCGCCCACAGGAGCAGAACTCCACCAACGCCATGCACGCCCACATGTTCACATGCGGCAACGATCTCTTGCACGCCAGGGCTCTCCTGCACTGACGCACCTTGCGCCCATTGCGTTCATGCGCCCTGCGCCTACACGCGCCCTGCGCCTACACGCCAACGATATCCTATGCGTCAGCGCCCATCTGCGCGCCAACACTCACCTGCGTGCCAACGTTCTCCTGCGCGCCATCGTTTTGCGCAACATTGCTCTCCTGCGTGCCAGCGCCCTCCCGCACGCCAACATGCGCGCCCTACATCACGCTCTCCTGAGTGCCATATTGCACGTCATCCTACGCGCCAGGTAAAACCGGCGCGTCAACTTTCTCCTGCACGCAAGTTTATGGATGAGACAGTCATACTGCCCTCACCAGCACGCCATCCCTTACCAACTCGCCAGCCTTCTCCTGCGCGCATTCACAAAGATACGCGCACGCGCGCCATCCATCTCCTAAGGATGTGCGCCAACATTCTCCTGCGCTCCCGCGCGCCCATCATGAATCTAATGCGCGCCCGCGCGCTATGGGACATTCTCCTGCGCGCGCGCCCTAAGTCTTTGGCAGACGCGCATGAACACTCTCCCGCGGGCACATCGTGATTCTCCTGCGTACCCACGCGCACATCGTAATTCTCCTGCGTGCCCGCGCGCGCCATCAGTCTCCTGCGCGCGAGCACCAATATTCTCCCTCGCGCGAGCGCCATTATTCTCCCTCGCGCGAGCCTGTGCATCACAAGGAACGACATCCGGCAAGGTCGCCATCGCCTCTTTCCCCTCCCCACAAGCGCATACCACTGCGCATTGTGGGAGAAGGGAAACTTCCAGAGGGGTTCAGGATCCCAAAGCTACCAAAGGCGAACCCACCTATTCCAGTGACTCCTCCCAGGGATCCTTCAATTCCTTTCCCTTCAGGGGGTATGTCTGACAGTGCATCTGTCAGCCAACAGCCCTGGTTCAGTGCCCTGATCAGAGCCGTAACTCAGGCTTTCAAGCCTGTCCTCTCTGATCTAGGACACGGAACCATGGCTTCCTCTACCATGCTGAAGAGGATAAGAGGAGTTCTGGACGCCGTCACTTCCCCGAGGGCAAAACTGACTCCATGCAGACCTTCAAGGTAGGTGCCTCCTATTCCACAGACTAACTCTCCTTCCCTTTCAGATGAAGATCTCCCGTCACCAAGGGAATCACGCGAAGAGAGATTTTCCCCCCACTGCACCAATGGAGGAAACCTCTCTTCACGCCGAGAGTTCCACACAGTCCGGGATTAGAAGGAATATGCCACCCTCATCAATGTTGGAGTCTTACATCCTTCCCCGGAAGGAATCCAAAGACTCCAAAACATTGCCTTAGTCCTCCACTAGGGCTAGGATGGAGCCAACCAGCCACTCAGGGAATGTCCCCGATTCTCCCCAAGAAGAGCCTACAACAGGAGGAGACCAGCAGGAGTCAGAACACACGTTTTGGCAGGTTCTGACTCTAATGAGGGCTCTCAACGGGTTTTCCGACCCAGAGATCCCCCCTCGAGAGGGCAAAGACACGGTCCTAGACCGTGTCTTTGGTACTCAAAAGCCCTCTAAGACCAGTGCAGCCCTGCCCTGGTCTCAAGGGGTAGAGTACCAGGGACAAGATCGCCCAGCAGCTCTCCGAGATGTCCTCCTCCAACCGTTCCGGTACCACCAACAAGCTCCTCCCACCTTCTCGTGTACAGCAGAGGAGATACTTTGAGATCCTGGAGGAGCCTTGTTTAGCTCTTCCACTTCACCACTCGCTGGAAGAGCTAACCAGGGGAGTCCCTCTTGAGAGACTCTCCAACCGGCAGGTCTCGTTCTCGGCAGCCGAGATCCTCAACCAGGTGAAGGTCGCGAAGTGTGCTATGCAAGCTACTTCGTGGCTCGATATCTGGTTGGGGACCTTAGGTATCCTGATACGTTCTGAGGATTTCTCCAAGGAACGTAGCAGGAAAGCTATGGAATTCTTCCTGCTCTCAGGTACTCGCGATCGTGTTTTTGGCCCACCAAGTCTTGAACTTGTGGGCAAATACCATCCTGAAACGTCGGGATACAGTAGCTGAGAGATTCCACCAGAAGGTCCCTAGCGCCGAGAGCAATAGGCTCAGACATTCCTCCATAGAGGGGTCTGTTCTATTTGAGCCTAAGGATGTGGAACATGCTGCTGAGAGGTGGAGGAAGTCTCATCAAGACTCCCTCCTCCATAGGGCTTTAACATCTAAGCCCTACAAGCCTCCAGCACCACAGCAGTCCCGTCCAGCCAAGACCACTACGACGCCAACTACAGCGAAGATGATGGTGTCTAAGCCCTTTCCTGTCAAAGAAAGGAAAGGCAAAAAGTCCTCCAGGGGGGGCAAAAATCCTAGAGGGAGCAGCCGAGGCCGCAAACGCCAGGATAGGCAGCCCTGCTGCATTTCCACCAGTGGAGGGATGCCTACAAAGTTGTGCAAACAGGTAGAAGCAACTCGGGGCCGATTCCTGGACAATCTCCGTGATCAGTCTAGGATATCGCATCCCGTTCATAACATCTCTACCTCCCCTGACGAAGAATCCAGCGTCATTGAACTCCCGTGGCATGGAATCGGCAAAGGGGCAAGCCCTTTGGGCAGAAGTCCAGACCCTGTTGAAGAAGGGCGCTCTCCAAGAGGTCCTCGACAGATCCCCAGACTTCTTCGGTCGACTTTTTCTTGTAAAGAAGGCGTCTGGAGGCTGGAGATCTCCGTTCAGCATTGAGACGGCAGACACCGTCAGACTAGCAGTAAGACCGCAAGACTTCATGTGCACACTGGATCTAAAGGACGCGTACTTCCAGATCCCAGTCCATCCATCTTCAAGGAAGTACTTAAGATTCACCCTGGACAATAGAAAATACCAGGTCAAGGTGCTGTGCTTCGGTCTTTCCACAGCACCACAAGTCTTCACCAGAGTGTTCACCCTAGTATCATCTTGGGCACACAGCATGGCATCCGTCTTCTCAGTTATCTGGACGACTGGCTAATCATAGCAGACTCAGTGCCAACCCTTCTTCAACACCGAGACAAACTTCTGAGACTTTGCCAAGATCTGGGATCATAGTAAATCTCGAGAAGTCCTCCCTGCTTCCCACTCAAAGACTGGTATACTTAGGCATGATTATAAACACCACTCTCCACAAAGCCTTCCCATCAGACGACAGGATAGCAAGGCTGAGGAAGGTCGCAAGACCTTTTCTCAGACGAGAAGAACTTCCAGCCCAATCGTGGCTACGTCTCCTCGGTCACTTTTCATCGCTGGCCCGTCTAGTTCCCAATGGTCGCCTCAGGATGAGATCCCTCCAGTGGCGACTCAAGTCCCGGTGGAATCAAGCTTATGACTCCACGGACACCCAGATCCCCATGGGACCTGTGGAACTGACAGACCTCCAGTGGTGGGTAGCAGACGAGAATCTACGAAAGGGAGTGGATCTTCTCGTCCTCCCCCCGGATTTGATGCTGTTTTCAGACGCTTAAAAAAAAAGGGTGGGGGGCCCACGTGCTGCACCACACGACCTCAGGCCTCTGGTCAGAGTCAGAAAAGTACCTCCACATAAATCTCCTAGAGATGAAGGCCATCTTTCTAGCCCTAGAGATGAAGGCCATCTTTCTAGCCCTTCAACAGTTCCAATATTACCTGGCAAGTCACTCTGTGGTGGTGATGAGCGACAACACCACAGTAGTGGCCTACATCATCACTCAAGGAGGTAGCTTTTTGCAGCAACTATCCCATCTAGCAGTAGAGATACTGAGATGGGCCAAAATCCACTCGATACCACTATCGGCACGCTTCATTCTGGGCAAAAGGAATGTGCTCCCCAACAACCTGAGCAGAGCATCTCAGATAGTGAGTACCGAATGGTCTTTGGATCATATACAGTGAACCCTCGCTACTTCGCGGTTCGACAATCGCGGATTCACCACTTCGCGGGGTTTTTCCATAACCCATATATATATACATATCGCGGATTTTCCGGAAAATTCGAAAATACCGCGAAATCTGAAGACCCCCAAATACGATATTTTGTTACCTGTAATTCCATTAATACTGTAATTAGTAATATCTGCTCTTACTGATTGTTCATTGCATTACATATGATATATAATTCAGCACAGAAAGAAATAAAACACGAAAAGAGAATGTGATCATACGATAATTCAGTACGTAGTAAAATTAAATCGAACATGAAACGCAAATCAGATGCAGTCATACCATATTAGAATGGTGTGTACTGTAATGGATGTGCTTCTTTTCCATGAATCTTTTGTATGTATACGTACGTAGTACAGTACTGCATCCAATAATATTCTTTGTTGCAAAAATCACATTTCGAATAAGCGTACGAGAGAGAGAGAGAGAGAGAGAGAGAGAGAGAGAGAGAGAGAGAGAGAGACAGAGAGAGAGAGAGAGAGAGAGAGAGAGAGAGGCGTAAAATAGCGTACGTAAAGTGTGTATTATTATTATTGTTATTATTATTATTATTATTGTTGTTGTTGTTAATAAAATTATTATTGTCATTATTATTATCATTATTATTATTATTATTACTGTACAGTATTATTATCATTATTTATTATTATTACGGTATTGTACTTAATCTACGTACGTTCAGTATGCGCGGGGCATCTTCTATGAGTAGGTAACCAACGCATCATAGTACTGTAAGACGGGTTGTGATTGGTTCAAGCGCTGATAGATGACGAATCAGAACTCAAGTTTTGTTATCTAGCCTGTGATTGGTGTTTTGCCCGCATCTTCTACCCGCAGCATCAAAGTTCTCGCGGGGCTGGATCGTTCACTCTCTGTTACCGCGTATCACTGAGTAGTCGTTCTTAAGTTTGTGAAGTTTAATCTGTGCTGTGTGCGACCTTTTTAAGTTGAACTTTTTGTTACAGTACTGTATGTAAATCCTACTGTAATGGCTCCCAAGCGTTCTGCTTCTCTTAAGGCTGGTAGTGAGCCTAAACGCCACCGAAGGATGATGACGATAGCTGAGAAGGTTACGCTTCTCGACATGTTAAAAGATGGTAGAAGTTACGCGGCCGCCGGCCGCCATTTTGGCATCAACGAATCCACCGTTCGCTATATCAAAAAGGACGAGGCGAACATTAGAAAGACGGCTGCAATCACCTTTAGCAGATCAGCGAAGCGAGTCGTTACAACGCGTAATAAAACGATCGTACGCATGGAAGGTGCTTTAGCTGTGTGGATTGCCGACTGCCGGAAGAAGAACATAGCGTTGGATACGAACACCATCCAAACAAAGGCTTTGTGTTTATATGAGAATTTTGCTGCAAAGGAACCTAAAGACGACGACGGCAACCATGCTGAAGATGATGATGATGCAGATGATCCTCAACCAGGGACATCCACTGATTCCCAGCCTCAGAAACGTTTTTCCGCAAGCAAAGGATGGTTCGCGAAGTTTCAGAAACGCTTCGCCCTGAAAAGTGTTTCCCTGCATGGGGAGTCTGCTTCCGCTGACACTGCCGCTGCTGAAACTTACGTGAACCAGACGTTCAAGAATATTATCGCCGAAGGTGGATACAAGCCGGAACAAGTCTTTAATATGGATGAGACTGGCTTGTTTTGGAAGAGAATGCCGTCGCGAACTTTCCTGTTCAAAGAGGAAGCCAAAGCCTCTGGCTTTAAGGCATTCAAGGATCGCATTACCCTCGTGATGTGTGGCAATGCTGCTGGATTTTTGTTAAAGCCGGGGCTTATTTATAAGTCGAAAAATCCTCGCGCTTTGAAAAATAAAAATAAGAATCTCCTTCCCGTGTACTGGATGCATAATCAAAAAGCATGGATTACGAAGATGCTGACCTCCAACTGGTTCCACCAGTGTTTTATCCCGCAAGTCAGTAAATATCTCTTAGAGAAGGGCTTGCCATTCAAGATCCTTCTCCTTATGGATAACGCTGGTGGACACGCAACTGACCTGTCGCATGAGGGCATTCAGGTTGAGTTCCTGCCACCCAACACCACGTCATTAATTCAACCGATGGACCAGGGGGTTATCAGGGCGTTCAAGGCCCTCTACACGAAGAATACCTTGGCGGACCTCGTTGCGTGTGTGGATGCTGCCCAAGATGACGAGGATGAAGATTTTAACTTGAAGGCGTACTGGCGGCAGTACACCATAGCCACGTGCCTGCAGAATATTCAGAAGGCACTTCAAGAGATGAAACCTGCAACCGTGAATGCGAGCTGGAAGAAGTTGTGGCCCGATATTGTTTACGACGACAAGGGATTTACTTCGTCGGAAATCCAACACTCTGCAATACGGAAATCTGTGCAGTTGGCTGCCATAATTGGAGGTGACGGGTTTGGCGACATGACGACTGAAGACGTCGACGAGTTGTTGGACTGCCATTCCCAGCCCCTAACTGACGCAGACCTCGAAGACCTGACGAAATCGGCAAGTGAGGAAGAGAGTGATACCCAGGAAGAGACCCAAGAAAATGTCGAAGAAACGGGCTTAACATTAGAACGGCTTGCCAAGGCCTGCAACCACGCGAAGGAGTTGAAAGAAATGTTGCAAGAGTGGGACGAGGATATGGTTCGCTCGATGCAATTCTGCAACAAGGTTGATGACATAATGACTCCCTACAAAATGCTCTTGGATCGAAAAAAGAAGCAGCGGCAACAACTTCCGATCACAATGTTCTTCCAGCCTCGCAAAAAAGAGCCAGTTCCTCCTGCTAGTACGCCTTCGGAAGAAATTGAAGTTTCCCAGGAAGAAGTTGAAGAGGTGTCCCAGGAAAAGACACCTCCGTCTGAAGAGACGTAAAATACTATCATTGGCTGCACAGTAGAACACATCATCAGCTTCATCATCATCATTTCTACTGTGCAGCAAATTCATCGCCATCACCATTCAAGTTTTTCTTCAACTTCTTTCGTGGTGAGTACAGTAACAATCTTTATTTTTTACTTTAATATTCTTACTGCCTGTTTTATAGTTTAGTAATGTACGTACTGTATGCATTAAGTTAAAGGGAAGGTTTTAAAAGTCTACATGTTTTAACCTATCATATTTTTTTTGTTTAAAATTTACATTTACGTACGTAAAACAACTCTCTCTCTCTCTCTCTCTCTCTCTCTCTCTCTCTCTCTCTCTCTCTCTCTCTCTCTCTCTCTCTCGTAAATTGTTTTCCTGCTTTGCTACGTACAATACTGTATAATTTATATTTGTAAGGTAACATATTTTGTAAATGCTTTTACTGTAAATACTGTATGTACTGTATCATTATTTATCACTATCATCATGCACGTTAAATGCCTTGTTTGTTCTGAGCGTGGTTGTTTACTGAGCATACACGCCGTCGTTTCAGGCGGCGTCATAAAGAAAAACATTTCATTTGGAAGTCCTAAGAAAAATACGTAAACTAAAACATTGGTAATAAACAAATCAACATACAGTACAGTACTGTATAATCAATATAATCGATGCAAAAACTAACCTATACATATATGTGTACTGTACACTAAATGAGTTTGTTTCTTCATTATGATCAGAGATGAACGTAAACAAAACATTGGTTGCCATTTTTTATCGTGCTTTTTAGGTGTTTAGGAAACGCATGATATAAAATCGCCTTTAATATTTGTGCCTGTTTTAGTTTAGGGTGCTGTAGTACATGCATTAAGTGTTCTGTACATTAAAGGGTGGTTTGTTAACAGTACTACGTACAAGGGAAGGTTTTAAAAGTCCGAATATACATGTTAAATAAATAGGTAAATATGATGTCACTACTTCGCGGATTTTCACCTATCGCGCCCGCGTCTGGAACCTATCTACCGCGATAAACGAGGGTTCACTGTAGTAGCCAACAAAGTCCTGACTTCATGGGGTTCTCTGACTTTAGACCTCTTCGCAATGGCCCTGAAATTCAGGCTCCCGCTGTACTGTTCCCCAGTCCCAGACCCCAAGGCTCTCTGGCAAGATGCTTTCCAACAATGGTGGGACGACATCGACGTTTACGCCTTTCCCTCGTTCTGTCTGATGAGGAGGGTACTCAACAGACCAGAACATCGGGCAATCTTTCAATGACCCTCATATCTCCGCTATGGCATCACGCAGAATGGTTCCCGGACCTTCTGCAACTCCTAATGGAGCTACCAAGAGAACTCCCTCTACGACACAATCTACTCAAACAACCACATGCCAACATCTTCCACAAAGCCATAGCTTCACTATGACTTCACGCCTGGAGACTATCCAGCATCTCCTCTCTGAGAGAGGATTTTCGCTACAAGTTACAATCAGGAAGTCTGGTTATCTGCGAAAGTCATCAGCAGCAGTCTACCAGGCAAAGTGGAAAGTCTTTTGTGGTTGGTGTCGTGGAAGGGGGTATCTCTCCACTCGATGCCACTATTCCAGCAATAGCGGAGTTCCTCGTGTATTTGCGTGAAGAAATGCGCCTACCAGTCTCGGCAGTGAAAGGCTATCGCTCAGCATTGAGCCTCGCCTTCAGACTGAAAGGAATGGACATTTCTTCATCGCTAGAACTTCCTCTACTCATACGGAGTTAAGAACTTACCTGCCCCTAGTCGGAAGGGAGACCTCCCCTATGTAATGTGGTTCGAGTTCTCAGGTCTCTTAAGAGACCTCCCTATGAACCATTACGCCAAGCATCAGATCGCCACCTAAGTTGGAAGACGGTGTTCCTGCTAGCTTTGGCCTCGGCCAAGCAAGTCAGCGAACTTCATGGTCTCTCGTATGACATCGCCTATTCAAGGGGATGAGGAGAGGTAACGTTCAGCTTTTTCCCTGAGTTTATTGCTAAGACTCAGAACCCAGAACCCGGGAGTAGCAGATCCTCGATTCGACTCCTTCCGGATTTCTAGTCTCTGTACTGTAACAGATGACCCAGACCATCTCTTAATATGCCCAGTAAGGAGCTTGAGGCTGTACCTCAAGAGAACAGCCGCAGCCCGTCCTCGTGTGCCAGCACTATTCGTCAGCACAGGAAGGATTAAGAGGAGGGTCACCAAGAACACCATCTCTGTACGATTTACAGGGTCATTGACCTTACACTGAATCCAGACCCTCCTCCGTCACGTCGCCCCAGAGCACATGATGTCAGGGGCATAGCTACTTTCCTGGCCTTCAAAAGGAATTTTTCAGTGACGCAGGTTCTTCAAGCGGGGGTGTGGAAACGACAGACCACGTTCACATCCCACTACCTGCAAGACGTGACCCACCGGAGCTTGATACGTTTTCTATTGGTCCTGTGGTGGCTGCACAACAGCTGGTTTAAAACCTCAAGCTCCTTATTGGACAAGTAGCAGAAGGTTGAGGGCATTGTTACCCGGTTTTAGTCTGCATGAATGAAAAGGTTTGACTGGCCCTTATTCTTTTCTTAATCATCCCCTCTCTTGGGGAAAGCAGCATCCTGGGTTCTCTGCATAGCTAACCTCAAACCACTGCAGGTAAACCATGCTTCCTTGTGTTTCTAATATTAAGATTAATAATGTTACGTCCCCGTACCCTAGTGTACAAGTTTCCATCTAAAGAACTTCGGAACAACTTTCTAGGACGAGTCACACTTTTACATACCTTTACACACAGCTTGCGTAGGCTGCAGATCTTGCGTAGCAATGTTTTAGCGAGGTGCAGGGTCTCCTTATTTCTTGAGTACTAACACACTCAGATAAGGAGCCCCCGGGCAAAGCAAAAAAACCAGACTGGCTGGGACGTCCACCCTTTCTAATGGGTGAGTCACCCCTATTAAATAGCGTGGTTTGTATTCCAGTTACGGAAGAAATGACAAATTCGGAGATAATTTGTATTTTTCCTAACTATACAAACCTTAGCTATTTAATCAAACTTGCCCGCCAGCCCTATCCCCCTTGAAGTCTTACTTCCAAGCAAAGTGAGCTCAATCACAGGTGTGTGAGGGGGAGTGGTAGGAAGCTACCCTCCCTACCCCCGCTGACTAGCGGTGTGGGTAGTAAACCCTCGTTAAAAATTAATGGCTCGTCATTTCAGCTATGCCGAAAGTAATACCCCTATTAAATAGCTAAGGTTTGTATAGTTAGGAAAAATACAAATTATCTCCAAATTTGTCAAATTTACACATTTAATATACTTTAAAAAGAAAAATGAAAATATCATGTGCAGCTATCATAGGACTTGATGGCCAGCAATCTTTATAAAAAAACCAGGCTTCCTTTAAAGGGTGCTATGGAAAAATTGGTTTGCTACACCACTGAACAACTGCCAAATCCTTTACAAAGAAAGATTCCTTCAAAATTTAAGTTAAGTAGCAGAACTTCTAATATCATGAACCCCAGCTTTCCAGTCACACATCTGACCTGAATCTAGATAATTTTCAAACCTGTGTGTAATGATACTACATTTAAAAAATATGTAGGCCGTCTCACAAATAGTCAGATTGGCTAGTTTTAAACCTGTGAATTTTACGGATCAACTATACCCTACAATCAGATTATCTTGACCATCATATAATCTTATACTCATTTCACAAGAGGATGGCATACCTTTTGGTAATTCATTCAGAAAAGTGGTAGTCAATTGAGAATACTCATGTCATGTAATGTCTGCAAGATAATCTGGTTCTCCAAAGATCCTGAAATGTCACAGCTCTAAGCAAATTGTTACTGAGCCAGTGATGAGAAAGCAAAGTGCAAATGGATATAATGTATAAAAGATTGTTGTTTAGTAATACCTAGCTGCGCTAGCAGTGTTAAGGTGAAAATGGATATAAACAAATGCTAACTAGGCACACCTATCTTTGAGGAAGTGCTAACTCCATGTGCAATTTCCTTTAAAATCCATACAAACACTAGTTTTAACTTTTTTTGTCACTAAGCATGCAATTGAAATCATTAAGCTTATTGATATTGAGGATAATTCACTGAAATACTTATATTGTAAAGTATTTTGAATATTGACACAGAAAGAGAAAAAGTTTAGATGAGTTGACAATCATTATTACAGTACTATTATTGTTATTTCTAACCTTTACTTGACGCTATATATTTGTGGACATGAGCTGTTACATTGCTTCCAGGCTGACTTCTAGCGATGTATGTACAGTCCAGACTGTGTGATAGCATTATCTCAGATGTTGACATATTATTATCCAGATGTTGACCGACATTATCCAGGTGTTGTTGAAGAGGATACTGTGTATTAGAAGCTGAAAATTACAGTGAGGACTTATATTTCCCAATAAAAACAATGTGAAAGGAGATAAAGGCGCACAACGGAGTTTACAAAAGGGTTTTCATCTAGGGTTTCTTTTCTTTCAAGTTTCCAGAAATACCCTTGTCCTATTTTTTTAGGATTCTTACCTGCTGGTGGGGTTGAGAAAGAGAGAGATGGTAGCTAAAATTTGCGGAGAAACAGATCTCATTTTACGTGTTTTAAGTTATTTTTATGCAACGGGATAGAATCAGATGTATCTGTGTGAAGAGTGGCAGTTTTCCTGAGAGAGGAGTCACATATTATATCATAATTTTTGGTGGGCTTGGTTGATCAGAAGAGTGATTGGTTTTTTATTTTAAAGTAGAGTATCCAAGCCATCAAAAATGACGTCTAAATATTTAGATGGATATGCACACATGCTCATATGCACACACACGCAGAATCAACCCTTCTCACCTCCTTCTGCTTTCCTAAGTACAACCCTCTGGTTTGATTATTTATGAGAGTATTGTGTTCTATGTGAACCTCTCAGAGTACCTCCTTTCACAAGGGTATGATTACTCTGCTCCCCCTTGAGCATGACAGGAAAGAAATGTATATATTTGTATAGTCAGACAATTGCTCTTTGTTTTATAGGGAAGATGTATGTTTATCAGGATTACAAAATATCGTTATTTGATTGTATAAAGTCATATTTGTTTATGTTGGTTATATTTTCCTGGTTACTTTTTGAGAGAAGAATTTGCTGAGAGATGATTAATGTATTATTTCATGTTTTTTATTTGAGCGTATTGAAAGAATTGTGTATTGTAAATTGAACGAATCATATTTTTATGTTGAGATTATTTAGTTTTATGCGACTTGAAAAGAGAAAGTTCCACCAGCCAATTAATGTGCACTTTATCTTTTTGCTTTCTAATCTGATTTATTATTATATATTATGTAAATTGTTTTTTTCTTATCATCATTACATGAATTCTGTATCGTAATTAGAAATTTAAGGATTCGATATAATATATAACATATAAGAAATAAGAAATATGCATATAGATAGGGTTTTTCGGAATCTTATGCAATGATTGCCTTCAATGTAACAGGTAGTGCAAATTCTTAATTTGAATGTCGACTGGCTACGAATTAACAGTTGAACTTCATATACATGTAATAAGTACCCTAAATCTTGGAATTATTTGAAATCCTCCATATTTCATAAAAAAAAATCATGTTTCCTATTTCATTAACTTTTATTTTTTTTTATTTTGGGTACTTTATGTTATTGATAGATTCTTTCAGCCTCTTAAGGGTTGGTAAAAATAATAATAATTATTGCTATTATTATTATTATTATTTTTATTATTATTATTGTTATTATTATTATTATTATTATTATTATTATTATTGTTATTGTTGTTGTTACCGTTATTATTATTATTATTATTGTTATTGATTAACTGAAGACCATGGATGCCTCAGTGGCAATAATTTTATGGTACATTTCCTATTATTTTCTTCCTATCAGCAACACTGCAATTTGCCAGTAACTGCACTATTTTAATTTATAATAAATGGATTCTTTTACTTGAAAAGAGTCTATATAGATGTCTTATGGGGCAATAATTATATTATTATAACAGAGGCGACTAAAAGGGATGGGACGAGGGGGCTGGGAACCCCCTCTCCTGTAAAAGTATCCTGTGAGACAGCAACAAAGAGATGGAGCTGGGGGGAGAGTGACTGCTCCCCGCACTCTAGTTTTGGGGTGTTTGAATGTGCGTGGATGTAGTACGATAGAGAGTAAAAGATGTGAGATTGGAAGTATGTTTAGAAGTAGAAGGATGGATGTATTGGCCTTGTGTGAGACAAAGATGAAAGGAAAGGGTGAAGTGATGTTTGGTGAAATGTCTGGTAGAGTGTCTGGGATTGAAAGGGGAAGAGCGAGAGAGGGTGTGGCTTTATTGCTGAGTGAATGGATGACAGGTAAAGTAGTGGAATGGAAGGAGATATCATCTAGGTTAATGTGGGTAAGGGTTAGGTTGGGTAGGGAATGTTGGGCGTTTGTCAGTGCGTATGGGCCAGGTAGTGAGAAAAGTGAAGAAGAGCGGAATGAGTTTTGGAATGAATTAACTAGGTGTGTAGAAGGACTGGGTTGAAGGAATTATGTAGTTGTTATGGGTGACTTAAATGCTAGAGTGGGTGCTGGAGAGGTAGAAGGTGTCATTGGAAAGTATGGCGTACCAGGTGAAAATGAGAGTGGTGAGAGACTGGTAGATATGTGTGTTGAACAAGAGATGGTAATAAGTGCTAGCTTTTTTAAGAAGAAAGATAAAAATAAGTATACATGGGTAAGAGTGGCAAATGGAAGAGTAGTAGAAAGGGCATTAATGGATTATGTGTTGATAACTAGAAGAATGTTTGGAAGATTGAAAGACGTGCACGTGTTTAGGGGTATGGCTAACGGTATGTCTGATCATTTTTTGGTGGAAGGAAAATTGGTTGTAGCAAAAGAGTGGGGGAATAGAGTAGGTGGATGTAAAAGGGAGCTAGTGAGGGTTGAAGAGCTAATAAAACCTGGGGTAAAAAATAAATATCAGGAAAGGTTGAAAATGGCATATGACGAGGTGAGAGTAAGAGAAACTGGTAATTTAGAGGAGGAGTGGAAGTTAGCAAAAGAAAATTTTGTTGGGATTGCAAGTGATGTATGTGGCAAGAAGGTTGTTGGAGGCAGCATGAGGAAGGGCAGTGAATGGTGGAATGAAGGAGTGAAGGTAAAAGTGGAAGAGAAAAAGAGGGCATTTGAAGAATGGCTGCAGAGTAATAGTATAGAGAAGTATGAAAAATATAGAGAGAAAAAGGTGGAAGTAAAGCGCAAGGTACGTGAGGCAAAGAGGGCAGCTGATCTTAGGTGGGGTCAGGGACTGGGTCAGTCATATGAAGAGAATAAGAAGAAGTTTTGGAAAGAAGTGAAGAGAGTAAGAAAGGCCGGCACAAGAATTGAAGAGACAGTGAAAGATGGAAATGGAAGGTTGTTAAAAGGAGAGGAGGCAAGGAAAAGGTGGGCGGAATATTTTGAAAGTTTGCTGAATGTTGAGGATGATAGGGAGGCAGAGATAATTGCTGTTCCAGGTGTTGAGGTGCCAGTGATGGGAGATGAGAATGAGAGAGAGATTACAATAGAGGAAGTGAGGAGAGCACTAGATGAAACGAGAGTAGGAAAAGCATCTGGTATGGATGGTGTGAAAGCTGAGATGTTGAAGGAAGGGGGTGTGACTGTAATTGAATGGTTGGTGAGATTGTTTAATGTGTGTTTTGTGTTGTCAATGGTACCAGTAGATTGGGTCTGTGCATGTATTGTACCACTATATAAGGGTAAGGGAGATATGCATGAGTGTTGTAATTCAAGAGGTATTAGTTTGTTGAGTGTAGTTGGAAAAGTGTATGGTAGAGTACTGATTAATAGGATTAAGGATAAAACAGAGAATGCAATCTGGGAAGTACAGGGGGGTTTTAGAAGAGGTAGGGGTTGTATGAATCAGATTTTTACAGTTAGGCAGATATGCGAGAAATATTTAGCAAAAGGTAAGGAGGTGTATGTTGCGTTTATGGATCTGGAGAAAGCATATGATAGAGTTGATAGGGAAGCAATGTGGAATGTGATGAGGTTATATGGAGTTGGTGGAAGGTTGTTGCAAGCAGTGAAAAGTTTCTACAAAGGTAGTAAAGCATGTGTTAGAATAGGAAATGAAGTGAGCGATTGGTTTCCGGTGAGAGTGGGGCTGAGACAGGGATGTGTGATGTCGCCGTGGTTGTTTAACTTGTATGTTGATGGAGTGGTGAGAGAGGTGAATGCTCGAGTGCTTGGACGAGGATTAAAACTGGTAGACGAGAATGATCATGAATGGGAGGTAAATCAGTTGTTGTTTGCGGATGATACTGTACTGGTAGCAGACACAGAAGAGAAGCTTGACCGACTAGTGACAGAATTTGGAAGGGTGTGTGAGAGAAGGAAGTTGAGAGTTAATGTGGGTAAGAGTAAGGTTATGAGATGTACGAGAAGGGAAGGTGGTGCAAGGTTGAATGTCATGTTGAATGGAGAGTTACTTGAGGAGGTGGATCAGTTTAAGTACTTGGGGTCTGTTGTTGCAGCAAATGGTGGAGTGGAAGCAGATGTACGTCAGAGAGTGAATGAAGGTTGCAAAGTGTTGGGGGCAGTTAAGGGAGTAGTAAAAAATAGAGGGTTGGGCATGAATGTAAAGAGAGTTCTATATGAGAAAGTGATTGTACCAACTGTGATGTATGGATCGGAGTTGTGGGGAATGAAAGTGATGGAGAGACAGAAATTGAATGTGTTTGAGATGAAGTGTCTGAGGAGTATGACTGGTGTATCTCGAGTAGATAGGGTCAGGAACGAGGTGGTGAGGGTGAGAACGGGTGTGAGAAATGAGTTAGCGGCTAGAGTGGATATGAATGTGTTGAGGTGGTTTGGCCATGTTGAGAGAATGGAGAATGGCTGTCTGCTAAAGAAGGTGATGAATGCAAGAGTTGATGGGAGAAGTACAAGAGGAAGGCCAAGGTTTGGGTGGATGGATGGTGTGAAGAAAGCTCTGGGTGATAGGAGGATAGATGTAAGAGAGGCAAGAGAGCGTGCTAGAAATAGGAATGAATGGCGAGCGATTGTGACGCAGTTCCGGTAGGCCCTGCTGCTTCCTCCGGTGCCTTAGATGACCGCGGAGGTAGCAGCAGTAGGGGACTCAGCAGTATGAAGCTTCATCTGTGGTGGAAATGTGGGAGGTTGGGCTGTGGCACCCTAGCAGTACCAGCTGAACTCGGCTGAGTCCCTGGTTAGGCTGGAGGAACATAGAGAGTAGAGGTCCCCTTTTTTGTTTTGTTCTTGTTGATGTCGGCTACCCCCCAAAATTGGGGGAAGTGCCTTTGGTATATGGATGGATGGATAACAGTAATTATATGTTTCTTTGATAATTTTTACATACTTTACTAGGCTTGAGGAACAGAAAGATATTTTTTCAAGCTAATTTGGAAATCACTACAGTACAAATAAATATCAAAATTTAACATTAAAATTTAAATACTGTACAATTATTATGATTTTAAGGTATTGCATCATTACAAGTTTCAAATACATGTTCGTAAACTAAAAGTTTGTCAATTTTTTTTTCTCAGCTGGTGACCTCTCTGTCCACAAGTATCATCGCGATAGGCCACGAGAACTTTGCTGTTTATTAGTAGAATCAGGATTCAGTTTTACACACATTGTTCCATATATACAAGGCAAAAAACAGAAGGATGCAATTTTACGAGTGGACATTGGAGGAAAAGTACTTACAAATCATTTGAAGGAGGTCATTTCTTACAGGTAATGTATATTTTTCAATATTAATCTTACCCGATGATCATGTAGCTGTCAACTCTGTTGCCCGACAGAAATCTAAGGTCGGGATACGCCAGCGATCGCTATACAGGTGGGGGTGTACACAACAGCGCCATCTGTGAGCAGGTACTCAAGTACTTCTTGTCAACAAGAACTCAATTTTTCCTCTGTCGTGCCACCGGCAAGACCTACTAATACGCCGTCCCTACTGGATTTGTTTTCACAACTTTTTGGTGAAGTACACTATTCCAGTTTTGAGCTTTCGCTATGCAGGGGTTTTATCTTCATTTCAAAACTTGAACTCGTTTTGGATAGATTTAATTATGGTGACGAAGAGAGTATGGATTCTCTTTCACTTTTAAATGGCCGACCCTTCCCTTAGACGGAAGTGTTGGTGACGAAGAGAGTATAGACTCTCTTTCACTTTTTAATGACCGACCCTTCCCTTAGACGGAAGTGTGTTTAGGTTTTTGGTAATTTTGCTTAACAAAGTTATAAATTTATTTTATATCTCTCCGCCATTTATAGGCCTCTTCGATTAATTTTCCATTTATTATAAACTTATAAAAATTAATTTTTATGTTTGTTTATATGCGACCTTTCCTAATAGTAGGCGGTCCTTACTTGGAACCGAAGTTAATTAACATTGAGCCCGTCATATCGTATTTCCTTTTAAGAATTTATGCTATTTTAATTTTTATGTTTTTGAAAGAATTTCTTTGATAGTCTCGTACTGTTTTCAAAGATGAACTAACGTTTAGTTTAGTCTCCGCAGTTGTTGACGTTCAGAACGTTCAACTTGCGCTCTATCGTTACGATAGAGAGAGAGTATTTCACGGTTTCACGTTGCAGTAAGAGTAAACCGATTCTAGCGTTTCGTTCATTCTTTCTTAGCTTAAATGGTTTTAATTCTAATAAAGGAACTTTTTATTTGGGAAACCTTTCAGTTTTTTTCCTTTAACAAATAATATGTTTTAACGATATATTATTGGGCTCATCTCTCAGGTTCTAAGTCAAGAGAGAGAGAGAGAGAGATAGAGACGAAGGGAGAGAGAGGAGAATAAACGTTTCGTTCAAGCGGGAAACGTTGTTCTCGTTTTTTACTCTTCTCCCTAGTCGCTTTAGGGGAAGAAGGTAAAACGTTTCTAGAGTTTTATTCTTGTTCCCAGGCTTTATGCGGTGAGGGATTTTAAACGTAGTTTATTTGATCTAGTGTTTAGTCTCTTTTCCAGCCACTGAATTCTTTATCTTTCATTATGTTTTTCTGTTACATTGTATAACTGTTTTCGCAATTACTACCTTTTAATGAAGGATAGGATTGCGTGTTTCAGGTACAAATCACTTAAAGTTTCGAGTTCAGTGAAATAAGTGCAAACAGAAAATCAAAAGTGATAAAGTGATATGCGCAAAGTGTTACAGTGTTGCGTTCGAGGGTTCGTCTGTTCGTGCCAGTTGTTCTCCTAGTCCGATACCTCTTACAAGCTCCCAAGCCCAGGGGAGAAGTAATGTCGAAGGACTTATGGGTTCCACAGGTCTTGATCGACGAACAGACGTTTCCCTCCGTGGTTTCGGGTGTATCTACACACGTTGCCGACGTGATCACCCCACCCACACAAAGACGAGAGAGCCCATTTATTCCTCGTCTGCAGAAGAGGTTTCTCGCAGAAACCATGGACCAAATCTTGCAGCTTTTAAGTGCAAGTCGGTCCCTTCCGCGCAAGTCCAACGGCCTAGGTGTAGCCACTGGGTCAGTTCGGACTCGCTCCAGTCATCCAACGACTGCATACCTCCCAAGAGAGGCAAGGTGGTACCGCAACAGGCAGTAACTCCGTCTGTAACAGGCAGTAACTCCGTCTGTTGCCGCACCAGCTGTTTTAGACCCTCAGTCACAACGGACAGTAGCTCCGTTTGTTGCCGTCTTTCATAGACCCTAGTGGTCCATGCTGCAGACTATACAGTCTCAGCTTGCTCCTTCATGCAGGAGTATCGTGCTGGAAGGTAGACAATGCACCTGTTAATCTACAACCTGCCACGGTTGTGCGCTCAGCAGATACTGCGGCTGCCTGCTCCCACACTCCAACCTGTGAGAGCTCCACCTCCGATGCGCAGTCGACCCTGCCAGACGCATGTTCATGCTGCACCCTCCATTGACATGCGTGAGCTACCGCATCAGCAGTGGGAAGGTGCTGTAGAGCTGCCGTGTTTTGACACAATGCGGCATGCTCCGCAACCCATGCGGCATGCTCCGCATCCCATACGGCATGCTCCGCAACCCACGGCAGTCCCTCCCACGCACCAACACTCTGCTTTTGTTGTTGCCAGCTCCCACACTCCGACTGCGGAGAAGGTTGACGATGCACCCGTGGGCCTACACCTACCACGGTTGTGCGCCCGGCATGGCTTCCTGCTCCCACACTCTTGTTGTGAGAGCTCCTCCACCCATGCACAGTCAACCCTGCCAGATGTATGATGACTCCCTCAGACACACGGAGCACTCCGTTGCCGTGCGTGAGCTACCTCAAGCTGCCGTGTTTTGACACGGTGTGTCTGCCTCCACAACACACTGTGGTTACCGCCACTCGCCCGCAGCAAACTAGTCAGTCAGGAGTTGAGGCTTCCCCACACAACTTTGGTTGTTGCCAACTCACAGACTGTCAAACAGTTACATGACGTTGCCTTCTGGTCAGCTGCTTTTGCACCAGTGAGACCCTCACTGAGATAACCTAGCTTTTCTCGGACATGGTTCCTGTAGATGAGAAAGTGCTGTTCTCCCTCCTTCTGATATTCCCTTGAGGACTCTGTCATTTGGAGAGGAGCCTTAAGCTGCTTAGCCTCCTATGGACTTTAATTAAAGCATTACATGCTTCCAGGGAGGGTAAATGGTTCCGCTTCAGTCGCTAACCCCGTCTGTTGCCACACCTGCTCCCTTAGACCTTGGGCTTTGTTGCAAGACATGCAGTCCAAGCTTAGTCCTTGTTAGAGGATTTTTTACGGAGAAGAACCTTCTTACCAACGACCTTCCTACCGGTTGGTTGTACGCCCTGTTGACGCTGAGGTATCCTACTCACGTCCGCCAGTTGAGATGGTTCCTCCACCGGTGCGACCCAGTGTGGGTTGCCAGTCGCACGTTGACGTTAAGCTACTCTCGGAGGTGGTTGTGGACGTTCAGTGTGTCACTAGAAAGACGTTCAACAACCAGCAGAGGTGACTTGTTGTGACGCAGTGCGGCAACCTCAGCAACCCGATAAGGGGTTGTCTGCACTACCCAGACAGTCTAGACAGTTTTGGGTTGTCGCTGTACTTCCTCGCATCCCCATGGTTGACAGTTCACAGACTGTGCAGCAGTACCATGATCTTGTGTCCGGCTCCGTCACGCATCCACCAGTGCGACCGGATTCAACGAGTCAGACGTTGCCCACTCCGTTGCCGTTTCCTCATCAGTTTCGGATGAGGAACCCTCTGATGAGGACATGGCTGAACAAGACGATCAACCCCCAGCCCTGCTATCCATCCAGAAGATGCTGAAGAAGGAATACGGCCCTGTCAGGCTGTGGATGAGTCTGGTTAGGACACTGTCATCCGTGGTTCAATTGGTGTCACTTGGAAGACTACACCTCCGTCCTCTTCGGTTTCATCTAGCTCTTCACTGGAAAAGGACAAGACGCTAGAAGCGGTCTCGATCCCGGTTTCCGGAAGATAAGTCTGGTCTAACCTGATGAAAGGACTTTATCATCCTTTTATAGGGTCTTCCCCTGACTGTTCAGACTCCCAACCACGTTCTCTTCTCAGACGCATCGGACGTAGGCTGGGGTGCGACCTTAGGCGGTAGGGAATGCTCGGGATTATGGAACTCGAGTCAAAGGACAATGCATTTTCACTGCAAGAAGCTTCTGGCAGTACGTCTGACCTGGAAAAGCTTCAGGTCTCTCCTTCAAGACAAAGTAGTGGAGGTCAACACGGACAACTCCCTGTTTTGATGTTCATCTCCTAACAAGGAGGGACCTACTCTCTGACATGGTGCGAGTTCGCTAGTGACCTCCTCTCCTGTTCAACAGGTCTAGACTTTTCACTAGTTACAAGTTTCTTCCAAGGCAACTTGAATGTCTTAGCAGATTGTCTCAGTAGGAAGGGACAATAATTCCAACATATTGGACCCTCCACAGAGATGTATGCAAGAGACTTTGGGTCACCTGGGGCCAGCCAACCATAGATCTCTTCGCAACCTCGATGTCCAAGAGGCTCTCAATACTTTGCTCACCTATCCCGGACCCAGCAGTGGTTCTTTTAGATGCCTTTCTACTAGATTAGTCTCATCTAAATCTATATGCATTCCCTCCGTTCTAGATTGTCAACAAGGTACTGCAGAAGTTCGCCTCTCACGATGGGACAAAGTTGACACTAGTTGCTTCCCTCTGGCCCGCGAGAGAATAACTTACCGAGGTACTTCGATGGCTAGTAGACGTTCCCAGAACTCTTCCCCTGAGGGTGGACCTGCTACGTCTTCCACGCGTAAGAAGGTACTCCAAGGCCTCCACGCTCTTCGTCTCACTGCCTTCAGAGTATCGAAAGACTCTCGAGAACTAGAGGTTTTTCGAAGGAGGCAACCAGAGCGATTGTTAGAGCAAGGAGAACATCCACCCTTAGAGTCTACCAATCGAAGTGGGAAATCTTCCTAAACTGGTGCAAGTCAGTATCCGTATCCTCGACCAGTACCTCTGTAACTCATATAGCTGACTTCCTCTTATATCTGAGGAAAGAGCGATCTCTTTCAGCTCCCACTTTCAAGGGTTACAGAAGCATGTTGGCATCAGTCTTCCGTCACAGAGGCTTAGATCTTTCCAACAATAAAGATCTACAGGACCTCCTTAAGTCTTTTGAGACCACGAAGGAGTGTCGTTTGGTTACACCTGGTTGGAATTTAGACGTGGTTCTAAGATTCCTTATATTAGACAGGTTCGAACCACTTCAATCAGCCTCCCTGAAAGATCTCACCTTTAAGACTCTTTTCCTGGTATGCTTAACCACAGCTAAAAGAGTCAGTGAGATTCATGCCTTCAGTAAGAACATCGGATTTTCATCCGAAACGGCTACATGTTCTACATCTTGGTTTTCTAGCCAAACACGAGCTGCCTTCTCGGCCTTGACCAATATCGTTCGTTATTCCAAACTTATCGTATAGTTGGAAATGAACTAGAAAGAGTATTATATCCTGTAAGAGCTCTTAAGTTCTATTTTAGAAACCTTTACGAGGCCCGTCTGAAGCTTTTTGGTGTTCAGTTAAGAATTCATCTTTGCCTATGTCAGAGAATTCTTTATCCTATTATTTTCAGACTGTTAATACGAGAAGCTCATTCCCTTCTGAATGAGGAAGACCAAGCTTGGCTGAAGGTAAGGACACACGAAGTTAGAGCTGTCACAACTTCCGTGACCTTTAAACAAAATAGATCTCTGCAGAATATATTCGACGCGACCTTTTGGAAAAGCTAATCAGTGTTCGCGTCTTTTATCTTAAGAATGTCCAGTCTCTTTACGAGAACTGCTACACTCTGGGACCATTCGTAGCAACGAATGCAGTAGTGGTGGGGGCTCCACCACTACAATTCCCTAATTCCAGAACCTTTTTAATCTTTCTCTTGAAATATTTCTGGGTTGTCCGGAAGGCTAAGAAGCCTTCCGCATCCTGGTTGATTTGGCGGGTGGTCAAATTCTTTCTTGAGAAGCGCCTAGATTAGAGGTTGTGATGAGGTCCTTTAGTATGGGTTGCAGCCCTTCATACTTCAGCACCTAGGAGTCGCTCAGCATCCTAAGAGGATCGCTAGGCTCAGTAAGGAAGACGTACTTAAAAAGGCAGAGTAATGGTTCAAGTCGACTTCCTTACCAGGTACTTATTTATTTTATGTTTGTTATTTTGAATAACTGATAAAATAAGATACGGGATACTTAGCTTCTAATGTTAACATGTATGCTGGTCTCCACCCACCACCCTGGGTGTGAATCAGCTACATGATCATCGGGTAAGATTAATATTGAAAAATGTTATTTTCCTTAGTAAAATAAATTTTTGAATATACTTACCCGATGATCATGAATTTAAGGACCCTCCCTTCCTCCCCATAGAGAACCAGTGGACCGAGGAGAAAATTGAGTTCTTGTTGACAAGAAGTACTTGAGTACCTGCTCACAGATGGCGCTGTTGTGTACACCCCCACCTGTATAGCGATCGCTGGCGTATCCCGACCTTAGATTTCTGTCGGGCAACAGAGTTGACAGCTACATGATCATCGGGTAAGTATATTCAAAAATTTATTTTACTAAGGAAAATAACATTTTTTAACAGTATGGTAATCACCTATATAGAATTCTTTAACGAGACAACAAACTAATAGTTTGTTGAAACTACATTGAATGTTTAAAAAACAATCCTGTATCATTATAACAGCCTTTTTGTCTCATTAAAGACCCATTTTTCTGTTGACAAAATTGCAGACACATCAGTCATCAGTACAAAAATAAAATTGCCTGTAAACAGTAGTTAAAGCAAATTTAGCCAGATTTTAACATTTTTTTTACCTTATCAGGTTAGGTGAGTATAACATGCACACATTACTGCTACATGACCAAGCTGAAATACAATGTAAAAGTTCAATAAATTTACATAATAGTAACACCTTGCTAACTCATATTAAAAGGGCTAGGGTCTCTCTCTCTCTCTCTCTCTCTCTCTCTCTCTCTCTCTCTCTCTCTCTCTCTCTCTCTCTCTCTCTTTTTTTTTTTGGTTCACATGAAGTATTTTTGTATTGATAAAAATCTTGACCTTTTATCTTTTACGACAAACTTTTTCATGTTTAAAGTTTAAAGGCCGCTCATGAATGACAGGGGCAAGGGACAGTGACATTTCCCTATCGAGCAGGACAATGCCCTTAATACTGACCATATACACATATGAACAGCGCCCATACAGCAGATAGTCCTATAGGCTCCCCCAAACCCTCCATCCTTAGCTCACAAGTGAACTGGGTGTCATATCAACATGTGGCTTTTGTATTTATGCTATTTATATCAGTATTCCTATATAGTAAACCAGAAAATTTTTGTGGCAGTTTTATTTTCACGTTAAGAATTTTAACAAGAAAATAAAACCACTGCAAATATTTCAGGGAGTTTAACCAACTTACCAACAAAATATCCAGCAAATTGGTATCATCTTTTCCAAGCAGTAGAGGTCTGCCACGATGTTTTTTGGACAGTTCATACGCAGGTTTAAATTGTTTATGTAATCCCCATCTCGTGTACTAGGATTTTATGTTACGAACAGTTGATTCATTAACGGGACTTCCAAGTTCAGTTGTAAGTTTTTTGTATGTTGCACACAGTTTTCGATAGCATATTTTGCCATTTTAACATGAATCTCTGATGAATAATTGTTGTAGTTGCCCAGTTTATGCTTTGTTCCCCCTTTACCAACTGGTGAACTGTCTATAACTACATTTTAATTTTCTTCATGTACATTTTCAAATCCGGGATTGTCCACTTTAGGGAGCAGCGAAAATTTCGGCGACAAAGTTCTTATTAAAGACTTGTGCATCTTTCAACTCCAGAAAGTTAGACAACACTAATTTAGAATAAAAAGTGTTCATACAAACAGGGTTTTTTAATACTGTTTAAGTTATTTAAAGTTATTTACACTCATTATCCCTTGGTCTGTGTTCAAAGTCACCTTCCAACACTTATGGGATCCTTTCCATGGTAACGCACTGTCTCCATTCAACTTTGGTCTGTTGGCTAATCTACCCTGTGAGGTAATGGTGGGACTTGAGTTGATTCGAGGGGCTCACAGACGCCCTCATGCTGAATGGTTCCCTATTTTTCCTTGTCAAGGTCCCGAAGAAACTTCCAAGGCTCTCACTCTCTCAGGGAAGTGGGCTGTTCTCTATGGTGGATATCATAGAGGAGATTCTTTTCGTGTCATATCATCTGCAGACCGGATCACAGAGTTCCTCTTCTTTCTGGCTGGGAGAAGCTCCTCTCAGTAGCAACCGTTAAGGCTACCGCACGGACTTGAGCATGGTTTTTCGACGGGAGGGGATACACCTCTCCTGATATTTTCCTTGCTTCCTTTCCATACTGGGCTACTTTCCTTATTGAGCCCTAGGGCTTGTAGCATCCTGCTTTTAAAAATAGCTTTAGCTCAGTTAGTAATAATAATAATAGTCAAATACATTTGTAGTACAGTAATGTAAAATTAATTTTGTTCATACTTTTTATATATGTTTAAGCTTTTATAAACCATTTTACACTCTTAAACAATTTTCAAACTCGGTTAAGTTTACTGCAGACATATGTATTAAAGAAAAAATTAAATTTGAAACAACCACCAATGTAGATACTAAAACCTCGTTGATGATGACGATGATGACTAGCTGTGCAATACTGGACAATGTAGATGAGGATGATGATGATGACTAGCTGTGCGATACTGGACAATGTAGATGACGATGATGATGATGACTAGCTGTGCGATACTGGACAATGTAGATGACGATGATGAGGTTAATGTACTGCACAACAACAAAGAGCTTTATAACTCCTCTGAAGACTATTACAGCAGGTACTTCGTCTGGTGGTGTAGTATCTTCTCCATCGTTGAGCAAATTTATATTTTCCCTGAAGGAATACCTGAGCCTTTTTTTTGTGGGGAGTAACATAAAGTACCTTTTCTTCTGTTCAAGGAGGTTTTTATAAATGTTCACGCCTTTGTCGATTGTATATCTGAACTGTAACACATGAATCATCCGAGGATCCCAATTTTCCTTCATTCACTGTAGTCTTTTTTTTTTTGTAATTTTTGCTGTAGTTGACAGGTGATAAGCTAGCTTTGTATTCTTCCCTTAGATCCTCTTGTTTTTTCTTTTTCATCTTCACTTGTTGACTCCATCATCTCTCAGATCTTACTCCATTAATACTTCAACACTTCAATACTTCAACATTTTCAGTAATCATACCGGTGAAGCCATATCCTCTTAGCAGTTTTTCCAGCCTAGCTGGCTTCTCTGTTGTAGAGTGGTGGATTTCATCCAGAGAGAATCCTTTATAGAAGTTGACTGCGTCTAACTACAATTTTTCCCAGCAGGCATTGAGTGTTTCACTTTTCATCTGCTTTATGGCCTTCTAAATATTTTGAAGACACATTGCAATGGTGTACCCATGCCAGTACTCCTTCACCAAGAATATATCATCAAAGAGCGTAGCTTTGACCAGGTATTTTATGTATAGAGTGCCTTAAATGTACGAATCAAGTTATGGATCAGTCATGTGGTGTTTGGTGGTAAGGTTTCAATCTGTACGCCCTCATATAACAGGTTGATTGTGTGGCTTCCAGCATTGTCTTGTAAGAGAAGTACTAGCCACCTGGAAGGCAGTGATGTAGGGGGAGAGAAAAAACTTTTGTTATTTTTTGAGACCAGGTAGGTCATTGTTTGAAATAATTAGCAGTGACTCGGGTAATTATTGATTGCAAAGGTAGATTTTATTATTATAATTTGGTTTCTGATCATAGTGCATGGCATTATCAAATGTATGTTAAACCGGCTTTTAAGAAACTTTTTTTTATTCGTAGGCTTTATTATACAAATGCTTATCATGATAGTCATCCATAATTTGCACATGGTGCAAGTATTTACTTTGGGTATGAATCAACCCACATTTTTTAAATATGTTTTTATTCATAAATATCTTTTATCTCCAGGCATATATGATAACTGCTCCAGATACATATGAATGAGTTGATAGTTTTACAGAGCCCTTATAGCCTAGAAGTAGTAGTAGTAGTTTACACTTAACCTCACACGAATTGATACCAAATAACCTTATTTTGTTTGTTGTTGTGGCCAATATGGTAACCTCCGTGACGGGTGATCGCCAGACTGGGGTTCGAGTCCTGCTCAAACTTGTTAGTTCCTTTGGTCGCTGCAACCTCACCATCCATGTGAGCTAAGGATGGGAGGTTTGGGGGAGCCTTTAGGTGTATTTGCTGAGTCATCAGCAACCATTGCCTTGCCCTCCTTGGTCCTTGCTTGAATACCAGAGGGGCTTGTGCGCTGATCATATGTACATATGGTCAGTCTTTAGGATTTTGTCTTGCTTGATAGGGCAATGTCACTGTCCCTTGCCTCTGCTATTCATGAGTGGCCTTTAAACCTTTAAATCTCAAAAATAGTGTGAAGATTGTTTTTTTATTTAAAGAAAACCTCAAATTAGATAGTTTCATTAATTATTGTAAAGATAAATTTGGATACTTTCTTCAGTTTTTACATCTTTTTGTGAAATCATGCTAATCTCTGTAATACACTGTTCACAATTCATCATTGTTTAAGGGGTGTGAGATATGATCTTTATGGGAAGGATGTAGGTGCACTTGTATATTAAAAGTTCCCCAAAGTATGTACTGTAAATGGCTATAATAAAAGTTATAAACTGGAATACTTCATATTAAAAATTCTGCTTAATTACAGGCATTTGTTTGTATTCAAATATTTGCATCACAATTACAGTATTTTGCTTAATTTCATAAATCAAATATTTTTTTCACAGGCAGCTAAATGTAATGGATGAGACTTTTGTGATCAATCAAGTGAAGGAAGATGCATGTTTTGTGTCTTTAGATTTCAACAGTGACATGAGAATAGCTAGAAAGACAAAACAAGACAATACAATACTTCGTGACTATGTTTTACCAGATTTCACGACAATTAAGAGGGGTTATGTAAGGTCTTTGGAAGAGTCTACCGGGAAAGCTACAGCTGGTGAACAGGTAAGAACATAAATTTATTTACTGAAATCTTCATAAATGAAGAATTAAGCTTTGCATTTATTTAAGACAGACCATAAGAACAGAATTAATTTATTGGCAAGTATGTTTATACTGTAATTATATTCTGTTCCCTAGCAAGTCCATTTTATTCATCCATCGCATGGTTTCTCATTGTATTATTTGTTCCTACCATTATACAAACCTTTCTTACTTTAATATTAGAGATGGCTTCAGTACAACCTTGAACAAACTTTGAATTATTAACAAGGTAGTAAGTTAATGACAGGTTGTGTGAGGGAAAAGTCCAGGCTATGCTGGTATGCCCTTGTGACTTGTGAAATTGAAATTTTTTCTCAGTCACTCCCTTTAGTCGCTTGTTGTGTGTTTCTCATTTCTTTGTTCTTCCCTCTGTGTTTATGCTCTTTGATCTAGTAAGTCTCTTTCTAGGTGTCTAACATAAATGAGGAAAGTTGTAAATCTAGAATGGGTGTTTTGTGTCACTGCTTGGGTTCTGACATCACTCTGAACCTGGAGATCAGGGTTGTGTTTTCTTATCAAGAAGCATTTGTGCCTAGGATAGCTAGTTGTATGTATTTATACGTACACTATCCGGCGTTCATGTTTTAAGGGAGTATTTAAGGGAACAAATTCCTTTTAAAGCTCGAGTCTCTGCCGCATGGCAAAAGGGGAAGTTTTTGGGTGATTTTGCATTTTCCTTCTCATCTCTGTGTTTGCTTGTAAGGATTCCCAGAACTTTTAGGTAAACTTGAGCCGGGGATTCAGAGTTCAGTTGTTTTGTGGAAAATACATATTGTTTTAGATTTGTAATATTTCTCTTTTTCTCTTTTGTGAATGCACGATTACAATCGGCATTCGACTCCATATTAGAGAGAACAAAAAAAATTTAGACTTGCTTGTGCAAAGCACTTGCCTTCCTAGAGTAAAGAAACATTAAAAGGCAGCTCCTCTCTAGTATGTTGGTAATGTGTTTGCCCAGCATTAGCATGGCAGCAGATTGATCCCACATCGGGATCATATGTTTTATTTTTTTGTTTTTTTTTTTTCCCTTCACTCGCATTTAGTTTTCTAAGAAAGCTTTATGCATAGAAGCTTTTGTTCATGAATTGATATTTTCTGCCTCAGGAAGATAGTAAGCTGATGACAATCTGATAAAACTGGACCCTTTTCTTTTGTTTAATCATGCAGTCTCTAGTCTGTTCGGTAGTTTCAATGGATACTCCTACCATTCTTTTCTCTTCCAGTGAAAGAAATAGGGTTAGCCAGCCCTCCATTGAAGACAAAGAAACTACAATAGTTGATTGCCGTAATGTTTTCTCCATCAACATCTACAGCTGCAATCTTCTGACTTTCCACTCTTGCTCTTGATGAGCCAATGTTGAAACGACTCCTCAATGCTAGTGGCTTTGGAACGTTTCCACGCAACTGACGATGCAAACATTTTCGTAACTTTACGGTGATTGATTTAGTGATTTCTCGTTGTTCAATGGCTCCTTTTCGATCGATTTGGGCTTCTGTGGTTAGGCGAGACTTCCTGAAATCTCCACCCTTTGCAATCGTGAGAATCTTATTTGATTTATCTCCTCTAATCTCTATGGTTTAGGTTAAGAGAAATGGTGAGCTCTGCTCTTCCATGTCTATCGCCAGTTCTGGTAGGAAATTTAGTTTGTCTTATTGTCTCGATTTTTTGATGAAGACAAAGGCTTTGTCACATCCTCCTCCCTGGTTTTTCCTGTTGATCCCAGTAGGATGTTTTAGGACACTTGTAGGATTACTTATTTCACTAGTGAGAGCCTCTCGTATTCTTACATAGAGTAGCCGACATTCTTAGTCAGGCTTGTTTAGTCTCCTCGCTGCTTCTTGTGACTTATTCGCCTAGAATGTGATTTCATTCTTTCAGAGAGACATATTGTCGTGTAGGGGTCCTGGGTGTACATGGAGACCAGGATCCATGAGGCCACAGTCTCAGAGTTTTGGCTACAATGGTGGTCCACTTGAGGACCATTCCTGTCATCAAAGTGTTAAAGGCGGCTGCTTTTCGGCCATTATGTCTTTACCTCTCTTATGTATAGTCTGTCTTTATGGCGGTTGGTGACCTTGGTCTTAGGGTCTGCTGGTAACAGCAGGAGAGGTCGTCAGACAGGAGACTTAATTATACCTTTCCCTGTATGGGTTAAGGTCTTTTATGGCTTATTATTTTGTATTATGTAGCTAGGTTAAGGATGTCATTCTTTGTCTCAGGTTAATGGGTCTTAGTATGACGTAGTTGGGTGATGGGATTGTTAGGTTAGGTTTAAATTTAATCCTTGTTATACCTTTTAGAGTCTAACAGAGGTCAAGAGGTTGTCGCTTTACAACTCTGGGTGACAAAGCCGCCAGTTACTCTTGATCCCCTGCTTCTTGTCAGTATTCATATGAGAGAAGTGACAAAGTGATACTGTCGTCGTGTGTCGGAACATCAGGCTACATGGCCTATACCCCATGTCTCCTGACAGGAGGCCTATCACCTTTGGAAGGGTAACAGATCAGATTTGACCTGGAACAACTATACTCAGCTTCGAGCTTTTGCTCAGAGAGTTTATGCCTCAACTGAAAAGGAGTACAATTTAATCATAAAAGAAACCCTCTCTGGTACAACTCAGTAACATAAATGGTGGTCTACCCTTAAATCTGCACTCTTTGGTGTAGATGCAACAGTTCCTCCTTTACTTAAACCAGATGGCTCAGTCACTCACTGTCCAAAGGAAAAGGCAACCCTTTTGGCTGATGTTTTTGACAGTAAACAGAGTAATGAAAAACTTGAACTTCCTCATTCCTGTTTTCCTGAGGCTAAACTAACTAGTTTAGCTTTTCGATCTCGTGAGATTAAAGCTCTGTTGATGGACCTTGATGCTTATGGAGGTGTAGACCCTAATGGTATTTTTCCTTTGTTTTTTATAAAGACAGCAGATTTCTTAGCTCCAAAGTTATCTGTTATTTTACGCAAGTTAGCAAGAAGAGGAGCTTTTAGCACTTGTTGGAGAATTGGTAATGTTACTCCTCTATGTAAATGTGGTTGTGGTAGCTCAAGTCCCACTGATTACCGCCCAATTTCCATAACTCCCATATTATCTAAAGTTTTTGAACGTCTTCTGGCAAAACGTCTTAATAGGTTTGCTGAAGGTAATCATCTATTCCCTAGTTTGCAATTTGGTTTTCGGAAAGGCCTTGGAGCATGTGATGCCCTTCTTACAATCTCCAATGCAGTACAGAAATCCCTTGATTGTGGTCGGGAAGTTCGTATGATTGGCCTTGATTTTAGTGCTGCCTTTGACCGTGTTAATCATGAGGCCTTGTTTTCAAACTGAAACAGTTGGGAGTGGGTGGGTTGTTTCTTAGCATTATTATTGATTTTTTAAGTAGTAGATCTCAAAGAGTTGTTGTTGATGGGCACCATAGTGAGTATAGGAATGTGATATCCGGTGTTCCACAGGGTAGTGTTCTTGGCCCATTACTTTTCATACTATATACACATGACATGTGGTTTGGCCTAGAAAATAAGCTTGTTGCATATGCAGATGATGCTACTCTCTTTGCATTAATTCCATCCCCTGAATGTAGATCTGGGGTTGGTGAATCCCTTAATAGAGATTTAGCTAAAATTAGTGCATGGTGCAAATTATGGGGTATGAAGTTGAATCCTAACAAAACTCAAAGTATGATTGTAAGTAGGTCAAGGACGGTGGCTCCTCAACATCCGGATCTCAGTATTGATAATGTTTCTTTAAATTTGTATGACTCTTTCAAAATTTTAGGCGTGATTCTTGACAGCAAATTTACTTTTGAGAAACATATAAGGTCTGTGTCTTCTTCAATTGCACAAAAAATTGGCTTATTGAGAAAGTCTTTTAAGATATTCGGTGATCAATCTATTCTGAAGAAGTGTTTTAATTCTTTTATTCTACCTTGTTTTGAGTATTGTTCTCCTGTCTGGTCTTCAGCTGCTGATTCTCATCTTAATTTGTTGGACAGAAACTTACGGTCTATTAAATTTCTTATTCCTGATCTAGATATTAATCTCTGACACCGTCGATCAATTAGTTCATTATGCATGTTGCATAAGATTTTTCATAACTCTGACCATCCTTTACATTCAGATCTCCCTGGACAATTCTATCCTGTTCGTAATACTAGGCAGGCAGTTAATTCTAATAGCCAGGCCTTCTCCATCATAAGACTCAATACTACGCAGTACTCTAGAAGTTTTATTCCAGCTGTTACCAAGTTGTGGAATGATCTTCCTAATCGGGTTGTTGAATCAGTAGAACTTCAAAAGTTCAAAGTTGGAGCAAATGCTTTTTTGTTGACCAGACGGACATGAGTCTTTTTATAGTTTATATATGACATTTTTGTTGTTGACGTTGTTAATAGTTTATATATGATATATCTCTTTTGACATTACTTTGTTTAGAATGATTTATTGTTAATTTGTTCTCTTCAGTTATTTATTTCCTTATTTCCTTTCCTCACTGGGCTATTTTTCCCTATTGGAGCCCCTGGGCTTATAGAATCTTGCTTTTCCAATTAGGGTTGTAGCTTGGATAGTAATAATAATAATAATAATAATTAATCCATTTAGTTGTTCTAGGCACTCATTACAGGGAAATGAATCGCCTCCTTCCTATGAACCCTTTTTTCTCTGATGATGACAGCGTCCTGTTGAATCAAGCAACAGGTGATTACTTTGGCGTTGGCAATGTTGACAACCTCCCTCCTTACATCACCTGCAACTGATTTAATGGGACTATTATGTTCTTTCTTATGAGGATGGGGATGCCTCCTGTGCCTATTCTGCCTCTCAGTTCTTGAGAATTAGCTGATATTTGGTAGTACCATATTCTGGTTGGCAATTGGGATTCTCAGTAACTGTTCGAGTCCAGTCGTCTGGCCCTTCCCCCCTTCTTGGCCAACTGGGTCCAGGGTGGGTTCTCCTGCCAGGAAATAGAAGCATTATTAGCTCTCTCCCCACAGGATTGAGACTTTGCTCCCGCTACCCTTTCTCTTGGTGCTAGGCTCGAGAATTACTTAATTCTCGAGCTTGGCGTTATTAGCCTTCGATTCATTAGGGATCTTTTAAGGAAATTCTTCTCTTCCTGTCTTTTCTGCCCTAGATAAACAGATTCAATTTGAGTCACTGCTTTGTTAATTGTTGGCTCTGGTTTTTATTGTCAGCAGATTTGTTGTCGCCTGTCTCCAGCTGTTGTTCTGGCTGGGAGGTGAAGGGAATTAGGCAATAGGCAGGCTTCTTCAGTTGCCAGTTGCCAGGGAAAATCTGTTTGCTTTCCCTTCAGTTGCCTCCTGGCATCTTACTGAAGGGATTGTCCTCCTATAGGGCAATGAGTTGCTTGTTTCACCTTGCACCCTTTCTTTTTGGTGTTATGGCGGCGCTCTGGTCAGGTGCACGTTTCATTGTCTTCCTCAAAGAGGATGCTTGGACTGGAGCTTATTTTTTCCATTTCGATTTGTTACTGCTGACCTCACTCTGGACTGACCTTTAGTTCTTACTTGACCTGCTCTGCCACAGCATCTGGTAAGAATTGTACTGGTATAAGTTCTGGGTTTTCTGGCTTTATGCTTTATTCTTTTTTCTTCTTCCTATTCCATTCAAAAAGGGGAAATTCTACCAGTTCCCTTCTCAGTAATGGGGATAGTTGGTTCATATAAATTATCCTAAGGTAATGTTCATTAATATGGAATTTCCATTATAAGATAAATATCAATTATTTTTACCTGGCTAATTTAGCTAGTCCCATCCATCCTTCTTTACTTCTAGTATTACACAACTGGAGAAAGAGTTGAGTCAAGGTTGTTCCATCCGTCAGTGTTACCAATGTTGGTGCAGAATAGGTATCAGGGTTGCCAATGTGGTAAAATTTTGGGCTGGTTATTTAGATTCAGGGCTAGCTAAATTATACTGGTAACTATTAATAAGGTTAATTTTTTTTTGTGAAAATTTCATTTTGTTGCAAAGGAATTCTAAGCAATTCTTGTTTCCCTTTTTTTCAGCTAATTCGTCTGAACAATGAAAGATTCAGTATTCCAGAGCTTCTATTCAATCCTAGTGATGTTGGTATTCAAGAAATGGGAATCACTGAAGCCATTGTCCATTCCATTAATAAATGTCCTGAAGAAACACGTCCACATCTTTTCAGGTTAGTAGTTTCTGGTGTTGTTCTTATTGGTAAGAAAACACCTTTTAGAATAATTTGTTGCTCTTCTTAAAGGTGTTAATTTTTTATTGTGTCTTCACTTTCATTTTGTTAATTAAACTATATAAGTAAGTACTGCACTAGCATAAAAAATTCTATGTATAATATAAAGTATTTGAGAGGAAATTTTGCCGGTCATGGTTAAAATGTACACATTAGTACTGAGTTATCCGGAATTGACAAGTATTCTAATACAGGATATTGTTGTAACAATACTTTGATAAAATTTTGGAAGATGCAACCCAGAATAACTGTTTGCTTGATAACAACCCCATTGCGTTCACATAACCTGGTCATGTATTAATGCAAAACTCCTGACACTCAAGTTTCAAAAAAAGAAAAGGAAACGACCTGCTACTCCCTGTCAGTTGGTGCATGCATGTCTGGTTTTCCCCATATCTGATGTGATAAAATTATATTTGTTCGTATACAAATGAAAACCCTTGTCCTTTACATAGGAGATCAATAACATCAAAGATGTGATTACAGTAATTAAAAACTTATTACGAGGTGTTAATTACCAACAGGTAGTTACATGCTGATAGTGGGGAGGTGACTGCCCCCTCTGCTGGTTCACTGACGACTTATTTAGATAGCCATCAGTGGGAATATACGTTCTTTCTAATAATTTCTGTTCTTTTCCAGAATGTTTGGCTTTAAAAGTATGTGTTGTTCACAGTAATTCCCTTAAGTGTCACTGAAGGCATGCACTATTATGAGTGCATCAGAAGTTGATCTTTATCGGATATGCCCTTCATGCAGAGGGCATTCGTGTTCACAATCTTCACCTTGTGATGAGTGTTGGGAGTGGCCATCCTCCCAGTGGGAGAGATACAGCTGGAGAAAGAAGAAGTTGAAAAGAGACTTCGCCTTCTGGGTCTTCCTTGAAGTCAAAGAAGGCTTATCTTGCTTTATTAACCCCTGGTACTCATCCACCAGACTCTTTATTGTTCTCCTCCCAGGGCCAATCAAGTGTGAGTAATGGTCCTTTAACATTGCAGCAGTGGGTCCTTGTGTTTCTCCAAGAGAAATTGTGGGGCTTCCTTATTTTCAGGTTTCAGATGCATTGCATTTGCTGTGGCCTTTTGGGGAGATTTAAGGTTCCCCTTCAGAGGAGAAGCTGTGACAGACTCTATCAGCAAGGTACCAGGAAGAGGTTCCTGCTGCAACAGACCTTGACCCTCAGGTGTCTCCTAGGAAGTTTTCAGTCGTCTCTTTGGTCCTTTGAGAGTTTTTAGTAGGAGACTTGTCTCCTCAGAACCTTTCCTGAGGGAACTGTCTTTTCCCTGCACAGAGGATGGCTAAGCAAGTGTCTAACCCTCACCCTTCAAGGAGGTCTCCTCCTTCAGAGGTTTCTGAGCCTTTGCATTATGTTGTTCCTCAACCTTTGTGAGATCCTTCCCCTTTGGAGGGGGATCATAGGTTAGCCTCTCACTTGCAATCTTACTCCTCTCCACCTTCCGCAGGTTTTCAAGAGACGACTCCTTTTCTTCCAGACATACTTGATCCAGGCAAGCCCTTTTGGAGAGTCTCTCTCCTAAGGACACCTCACTCCTGCATGCCTTGCCCTAGCGAGCTTCTTTCTCCGAGTCTTCCAGATGTTCTTTGCATTTCAGCCCTTCTCCGGAATGCGCCTTAACCTAGCATGCCTGGCATTCCAGGCAAGATTCCAGTACCTCTTATAGACACTCTTCACCTCTTTGCGCCTCACCTGTGAGTTCTTCTCCAGGACACACCTCACATCTGACGGATCTCCGCCTCTGGACAATCAGCTTCCAGACTCATGTCTCCTGTATTTGCTTCACCTATCCACACTGTTTCTTGATGTCTCAAACTCCGGACACATTTCTTCTGGATGCGCCTGCCTCCCAGTCAGCCTCACTCAGCGACCATCCAGATGTGATTCTCCAGTTCCCTAAGCGTTTCTGAATGCGCTTCCCCTGACCACACTACTCACTCATCTAGAGGTCTTCATAGGACTTCTGCTAAATGTTCCAGAGGGCGCCAGATACATTATACTCCTGAGAGATCTAGACGATTTACTCCTAGGAGCACAAGGCGCGTCACAGTGGATCACTCTAGGCGTAGTATTCATGAACATGCTAGATGCTTTTCTCCCGAGCATTCTAGGCACTTATTGATCTGCAGATCAAGTTAGTTTGACCCTGATCATTTCCCTGTCTCTGATTCAGAGAAACATTCCAGATCTCGCAAAAACGTACTGGTCGTTCATCTTTCAGCTATTGGAAGACGGTGCATTTCAGACACTTGTCAAGGGGACAATTGACAGAACGCTCTCCTTCCAAGGATAAGGCTAAGCAAATGAATTCTGGAGAGGGCAAATCTTTAAAGGAGAATTAGACCACTTGTCAATTGCATCCCTAGTACCTGAACCCAAATTGTCCAGGCAAGATCCAGAGTTGGATCCCAGGGACGTGGACAGGTCAACACGCGCTCCAGAATACGGATCAGAAATAAGGTCCAGGTTATGCCACCTAGAGGGAACACTTCCATAAGATCTAATCAATGGACTCTTTCGCCTATAGAATTCAAATTGGACCACTTTCCACCGCTCAAGAGGGCTAGAAAGGACCATGGAAAAGAAGATCTCTAAGGAGCAATAGGGTCCTACAAGTAATCTTGCTCTCATAGCAACTGCTTCCTGGCAGAAGAAAATCAAGGTCTGGAAAACAAGTCCCTAAATAATCGGCCCCACGTATTCTAGGATGCCCAAATACATTTCTGTCTTCCAAACTAGAAACTCCTCTAGGAACTATTCATCCATTGCTTCAGTTTCCCATTCTTCTGTGAGAGTGGTAGGGAGGGACATTATTTTTGCTTATGACCCTCTTGGGGATTGATCTGGGACGATCACTGAGAGGGAGGATCCTGATTCTGACTCGAAAGAATCTAAGGGCATTCTTCCTCGGCTTTAAGCTTCCAGACACCAAGGAGGGCAAATCAGATTCAACCTTCCTCCAAGTCCTTTGAAACATCTGGAGGGTCAATGGATTTGGGGAAACCCTGCCATCTCCCCCTGAAGGCAGGAAAGTGGCCATCAATAGTCTGCCTGGCCCTTGATAGCTTCCTTGGTCAGTTCTAGCTAAGGAAGCTTTAGATGATCTTAACGCTTAATTTTCCAGGGAGAGGGATCTTTAAGAGTGGGGAAGTCCTCCTGCTTGGTTCCTGCACTGTTTTTGAGACAGAAGAAATACTACAAGACTCAAGAAGTCCATCTTTCCCCTCTCCCTTTGGATCCACCAATGTCAACAGAGCGGTTAGTGGCATCATTAGTGTCCTTCTCTGCAGCAGAGGCTTCAGTTATGGAAGCCATGGTCATGGCCGCCATGCAGGCGGCCTCTTAGGTTGACCGCTGGTTAGGGAGTATTGGCTATTTAGCTAACATGAAAGACTTGTCTGACTTTGACAAGAAGATAGCCATTAAGGATATTGTCCTTATCACGGCTAGGGCAGTCGAGTTCCTGGTGCACCAGGCGGCGGACCAGTGTGTCAGTGGGGTGCTGAAGAGGCGAGATGCTATGACCTCAAAATTCCACAAGGGTATCGGCTGCCAAAAGGTATTAAACCTGAGGAATTCATCCATTGAAGGCCCTTCTCTCTTCCCCGTGATGGAGGTTGAAGCAGCCATGGAAAATGGAGGAAGGGTACGCTAGACTCTCTTACTTCTAGCAAGGCTAAGACAGTCTCGCAATTGCCGCAACTTTGTAAAGGTCCCACAATATCAAAGGTATCAGTACATATTAGCCTTTAAATGCAACTTCTCTGTAGCATAGGTTCCTCAGGCAGGAGTCTCAAAGTCATTACATGCAAGATGTGACCCACAGGTCCATGAAAACCTAACGCTTGGAACTGTTCTGGCGGCTTAGCAAGTGGTTGAGCTACCTCTAGTTTCTTTACAGGACAAGTAGCTATGGGTCCAGGGCAAAGGTTATGAGTATGTTTGGGTTGAAAGTGAT
>NC_090725.1:294784938-294879938 GCF_036898095.1 Palaemon carinicauda | reverse complement strand
AGCGTTCTAGCTTTGTTATTGTTTAGTACCCGCCCCACCGGGGTGTTCGTCACTCGACTTTGCTATTTATTTTAGGTTTTAGCAGATGCTATTCTTCGTTCGTAGTCTTATCTTGATGTACATTTTTATTTTATACGTTTATTATAGTGTTGTGTGATTATTAGTCCTGATATTGTGTCCAAGAGAGCGAGAGCTTGGGGTTCCCGTTTTCTGTTCGCAGTCACGAGTTACCCCTTTCTCTCGTTTTCTTTCTTAGCTCCGGTGGGTGAGCGGATTTCCCATTTTCCGTTTTGTGCGTTCAACGGGTTCTCCCTCCCTCACCTCTCCCCCTACGGGTGTATGATAACTTACGAGTTATTTATTTTTGGTTACTTTTCAATAGTTAGCGTTATTTTTAGGTCCGTGTTTCGTCCTCTCCCCGTTACGGCTCGGGAGTAGTTATGAACGTTTTTCCACTCCGCCTTGAGTTCTACTCCGCCATGAGGGATTCTCAATGACTTTCGTTCTATTGTTATATTTATATTTTGTTTACTACATGGGACGGGCTTCATATTGTTTACATACGACCCTCCGGCGGCCCTTACTGCGGTCTCAGGCCACGGCCATATCCACAATAGCCATTGTTATTACAATTTTGTTATTATTCACAATAATTATTCAGGACCTTTCTTCTCCCTCCGGCTTCACCGGAGATCGTAAATACGCCTTACTCCATTTTTTATCCTTTCAATAGACTCATGCCTCAGATAAAGTAATGCGATACTATTGGTTGATGGTAAGAAGTGAAGCAGTGATGCAGCAATAACTAGACTACTGTCACCCGTACAGGACCTGGTGGATTAATATTTCCTGAGAAGAAAAAGAACCAACCAGTTCAGTTCTAGGGGCACTTCTGACCTACTAATTAGTCTCTGTACTTAAAGTATGAAAGGTTTATATACGCATCAGAACAAATAATAGATTTTTAAAGTAATTTGTATTTTTCCTAGCCATACAAGCTTGAATTTTTAAAGTTAACCTTACACCTCAACCACCCCTCTCAATTTTAATGTGAAAGGTTGTAAGTGAAGAGCTTTTGATTGGGGCTCCTCAACCTTGCTCACCACCTGTTGTTTAACTACCTCGTTAAACTATTTCAAAAACCGTTCCAGCTCACGCTGAAAACATATTCCCTATTTTGAAGGAGTCAGAAGACAGATCACCTAGATGGATTGCATCATGAGTGGGCTGACCATAGAGGAAGCTTATCAATGCCTCTACTATTCTAGCTATCAGTGAGGTGTCCACAAGGGATGCAAGCATGCGAAATTCAGACAGACTGGTAACCTACATAGTGGAACCCTGACCTTAATCTGATCTGGGCAAAGAAGTGGTCATCGAGATGTCCTCGGAGGGATACTTCCCTGAGGAATCCATCAGTAAGCTTCCTCCTCTGTTGTTGACATCCAAAGTCAACAACATGGATAGGGACCTGGTTCTCTAGGACCCCATTTCCAATACCCTTAACTGCTGAGATTGGGATGTCAAGACTATTGAGATCTCTGAGGTCCTAGCTGAGCAAATACCTAACAGACCCCGCCATCTTAGAAAATCCTTTCACCCATGTAGAAAGAAGGAGAACAGTCTTGGCTCTTTGTGAATTGATCCGCTCTAAACTAATCAAACATTTTTCAGGATCCCAACCCCTGCCTCCATCAGCAGATCAATCAGTGTACCTGATAACTGTCAAGACCCCATTTCAGGCTAGCCAGGTAATCACATCCTACCCGCATGTATCTAGGCATAATTTCACTTATCTGTAATAGAAACGCTTTAAATGAAAAGTCATTATAAACTCCCTTTGGATGGGGTAGGAAATCTCCCAATCCTTCCATAAAATGTCCAACAGACGAAGAGAGATAGGCTCAAAACACAAATACCCAGTAAGACAGGCGACAGTCCACCTAGACCCAATTTCATATAACCTCGTGTTTTACCAAGCCAGGTTATAGGAACACTACTAAAGTGAGCCTAACCAGTCTTAGAATAGGAAAATATTGACATTACATACAATTCCATTTCTCTCTCTACTTTCCATCTATTTTATGACAGGTAATTGGTCCCCTTGATTTTCTGGTTGAATAACTCAAGGTTTGGGGATTTTAGAAAGTGATACCTTTCTAAGGCTCATGACGAGGATGGCAGGTATATCCTTGCCAAGATTCTTGGAGAAGATATTACTTATGTGATTATATTCTATGCATTGTGTCAAAAGCTATTCTTTTGCAAAAGATTTCATTTTTATTTGATGTGTTGTAGTTATATATATTTATACAGTAATCATATGTTTTTCTTTAAAATATCTCCAGCAAATGACCTTATAAAATCATGGTGAATATATTTTTGTGCTAGATTGATTTCCTTTTATGTGCCCTGTGTTTAACTTTACATGCCACCATCTTCACCATATCTTGCCAAAGTTTTACAAAGACAAAGGGAAGATTAGTTTAATAAAAACAGAGATACTGATGGACTGTAACATGCAAAGAATTTTCTTATTTTTCATCCTTTATTTCAGTCCGTCTACATATGCGTGGAGAGGAGGTGCGGCCATTAGCAGATCTGCACACTTCCCAGAGATGTTGGTTACTAAAAGAGAATGGGAGGAAGATGGGTATAATGTTTGTCAAGAAAGATTCTGTGTCTAAATCTAGGTAATTGTGTGTCTATTTTTAACTAGTTCATTAATAAAGTTATTTTTATAATATGTTTTAGATAAAACTACCTATGGGTTTGGAGAAAATATAGTAAAATATTTCATCTTTAGGTAACTGTACTGTAATTGAGAAATTTTTTAATATAAATACAAAGTAGCAGGGTGAAGACTGATAGAAATGTCCAGGAAATCAAGAGGATAGATGAATACATGGACCTGATGGAAGTTTAGGCATAATGACCAGAGAAGAGGAGGGTCGAGAAAACTCACATCATATCTATCCCTCAAGAATTAAGGGAAGTTAAAATATTATTGATGATGATACAAGGACAAAGGATATATACAAGTGCTCGGTTAACAACAGCTTCCATTCCAGCAACCTTGTCGTTAAGCTAATTTTTCACATACGAATACATGGTAAGTGTCCAATGTTGACCCCAAATCACCAAGTATTTTTCATATTTTAACTAAATTAACTGTATTTATCTGAAATAAATAACTGTATTTACTATGCATTATTGCATTTAATAACCCTTACTTTAAAAATAAAATTAATATAACTTTATCGTTGATTGTGGTGAGCAATGAAAATAAAAAACAACAGCTGTTCATTTGTTTAAGTGTTCCACATAAGGTGCAGTAATCTTAAACAAATTAACAGCTGTATTTGTTAAAAACTGATGTTTCACTTAATTATATCAAATAATAATGTAAGTAATATACGCATATATACATTATCATCATATTGAGAAATAAAAATAGCGAATAATTAATCTTTTCCATTGTGTTCATTTATAAGTCTATGCTTTCCAGATCAGCTGATTAAAGCAAACTTATGAATGATCTTTTTTATCTCCCAAAAAGAAACAATTAATGCTTGAACTATATTATTTCCTTTCAAGCTAAATGGCATATCGAAGTTTAATTTTTTTACTTGTTAGTGGGTCTCACACACCAACTGACCTTGGTTGCTTTTCATTTTTTTTTTTTTTAACATTCATTTGTTGTGTGTTTGTATTATAATTATTTTATTTGTTAACTTCTGAGTCCTTTTGATCAGTAATTTGTGACAGTAAGATAGCTATCAATTGTTTAATTATTAGGATGTACAGTAGAGTAAAATATGTTTGTATTTTGTGGATTAAAATTAGATCATGTTTGTTTTGTTTGCGCTTTTCATACTGCGACTAACCACGTTTTCTTAATACTAAATTATCGTTTTCTTTTATTTTTCAGCAGACACTATTGTATTGAAAATATCACTGTCGTATTGTAATCTTTCATATGCTACTCATAGAAAGAACATATACTTTCTAAACTGTCATTGTCTGGTTATTACCTTAATGTTAATTTATTTATTTTTTCAGGTATTCTATTTCATTACTTGTAATGGGAAATAAGTGAAATTTGTTGAGCTTATAGGAATGTCTCAGTTTTTACAATGGAAGTTACTGGCAAAATGCGCTTCAAACGAATTTTCGCTTAATAAATGTTTCTAAAGGAATGGAACTCATTTGTATGACAGGTTGGTGTACGTTACTGTATAAGCCATCATAGTTTTCACTCTGTTCATTTATTGCTATTATTATTAGTTATTACTTGGACATATGAATACAGTGAACCCTCGCTACTTCGCGGTTCGATCATCGCGGATTCACCACTTCGCGGATTTTTTCCATAACCCATATATATACAGTATATATATATATATATATATATATATATATATATATATATATATATATATATATATATATATATATATATATATATATATATATATATATATATATATATATATATATATTATGCATGTATTTATGTATATATGTATTTATGTATATATGTATGTATGCATATATGTAGGTATGTATATGTGTATACATATAAATATATATATATATATATATATATATATATATATATATATATATGTATACACATACATACCTACATATATGCATACATACATATATACATAAATACATGCATATATATATATATATATATATATATATATATATATATATATATATATATATATATATATATATATATATATAATCTAAAGTAGGAAGATGTGATGTAGTTCTAAGGGAAAAGTATGGGAAATATGTCTGGGTAATAAGCAAAGCTCTACCTCCAGTTTGTTTCTTCATTATGATCAGAGATAAACGTAAACAAAACATTGGTTGCCATTTTTTATCGTGCTTTTTAGCGTGTTTAGGAAACGCATGATATAAAATCGCCTTTAATATTTGTGCCTGTTTTAGTTTAGGGTACTGTAGTACATGCATTAAGTGTTCTGTACATTAAAGGGTAGTTTGTTAACAGTACTACGTACAAGGGAAGGTTTTAAAAGTCTGAATATACATGTTGATTAATAGGTAAATATGGTGTCACTACTTCGCGGATTTTCACCTATCGCGGCCGCGTCTGGAACCTATCTACCGCGATAAACGAGGGTTCACTGTATGTCTCTTTTTCTCTCTCACAAGAGAAAATCTTTGTTTCCTTAAAAGGTCGCAATTAAATACTACACAAAGAATAAATTTATACTTTATTTATGTTCAATAGGAAGCTAGGCTTAAATCATGACATTTGATTTTGTTAGCTGATCTCTAGTTTTAGCCATTGTCATAATATATATGTGCTAAAAAAAGGTAAAATAATCCTAGTATTGAAGCCTTTGTAGTCAGCTAAGCCTCGGAAATGGAAAGATGCGAAGACTCTTCTGAAGAACTAGGCATGGAAAATCATCGATGACCCAAAGTTTCGGAAGCGCATTCAGAATGCTGTACCATCCTCGTTATTGCCAGCAATGCGAGAATTCTCTCTGAGGTCTCGATCCCCTACTGGGGTACTTAATGATGACCCTGACCCAACCCAGGCTCCCATGGGCGTAAGTCTAGAGTTGGATGAATCTCAGGGCGATGACTCTTAACAACCCTCACTGTGTGTTGCCTCAGCCAGCAAGCCCTAAAGCTTCTGTCATTAAGCAAGGAGAGCCTGACTATTCCTTCAAGCAGGTGTTAGCTTGTACGAGGAATATTAATAGCCTCCGGGATCCCATGTACTCCCCTCCCCAGGGGAGAGACACACTCTTGGATATGTTCTGCTGTGCCCTACGACCCAAAAATACTGAGTTGAGCTGCCCTGGTCTAGAATGGTGTCAAGGTCTATTAAGAAAATTGTCTATATTGCGGGAAAGACTCTAAGGGCGAATAACTCGTCTCGCTTACTTTCTCCACCTTTCATTAGACAGAGAAAGTATTCTGCTTGATGATCCCTTGCCATTGGACTCAGGTGTGTTGGCCTTGGCTAACAGCATGACTGTTGAACGGCTGGCAACTCAACAAATTACATTTGTGGCTACTGAAGCTGCAAACATGAAGAGGATTGCTAAGGCAACTTTGCAAGCGTCTTTATGGATTGACTACTGGTCTGGCTCGGTTGGTTATCTGACCAACAATGCGGATATGTTGGATCAAGATAGAAGGGAAACCTTTATGAATGTCCTCTTTCCAGGGCTGTGGAGTTCTTCACTCACAACACAGTCAACCAGTGGGCAAACTGGATTTTGAAGATTGTGACTATCTTTTTGAAATTCCAGAGGCAAGTGCTGAAGAGAGAAGCACTCTGTCTTCGCAACTCATCAGTGGAGGGTCCTACCCTGTTTTGTATGGAAGACATTGATGCAGTTGCACATTGCTAGGCAAGACTGCATTCTCCATAGGGAAGTTAGATCTCGTCCCCACTCTTCTATCCCGAGATCGTCTCCTGTGCAGCGTCAGACACACAAGAAGATGAGTGGGACCTCTAAGCAGAAGTCCAGTTTATGTTGAAAAGAGGTCCTATACGGGTCTCTAGGCTTCTACACTCTGACAGTCTGAATTTGTTTGACAGACTCCATTCAAGATAAAGACCACAGAAAGAGTCAGACAGGCTTTTAGGATAGGGGACTTCATGATAACACTGAATCTAAAAGACTTGTACTTCCAGATCCCAATCCATCCAGCGTCAGAGTACTTAGGATTCGTACTGCACGAGAAGATATACCAGTTCCAGGTGCTGTGTTTCGCCATGTCCACAGCACCTTAAGTATTCATTTTAGTCTCAACCAGGGCCCATACCCATGGCATTCGTCTCTTTCTTTACCTAGGTTGGTTGATTCTTGCGGACTTGGTGGAGACCCTTCTTCTACATCGTGAGACTACTTGCCTTTTGCCCAGATAAGGGGGTCATGGTAAAATTCGAGAAGTCAGGTACTGTATATTTTGGGATGCAGATAAACACCCTAGAAGGGAAAGTGTTTGGGTCCTAGACCTTCCTGGAGCGTCTGTTACCAAATGGTCGCCTTCACATTCGATCTCTCAAATGGCAGTAAAAGACCTACTGGTCTCAACACAAGAACCCTCCAGACCTTTGGGTTCTGATAGGACCAGAGTAAAACAGAGACTTGTGTTGGTGGGCGCTTGATGCCAACCTTCTCAAGGAAGTAGACCTTTCTAATCCCCCAGATTTGATGCTCTTCACAGATGCATCAAAAGAAGGTTGGGGGCTCACCTGTTGCAACACATGGGCTCTGGGCTGTGGTCTAATTCTGATCAGCAGTGCTACTTAAACTTCCTAGCTCCTTACAGTTCCTAGTGTTGATGATGGACAACACAACAATAGTGGTGTATCTAAATAAGCAAGCTTTGCCATCTGGCCATGGAAATCTTGCGTTGGATAGAAGAAAATAGACCACCCTGCCAGCACGGTTTATTCCATTCAAAATGAACATCCCAGGAGACAAACAGCTGAAAGACCTGTAAGATAGTCAGTACCAAATGATCTTTGCATCCCTAGATAGTCAACAAAGTCCTGACTTTGTGGGGTTCGCCGGTAATCAGACATTTTCGCGACATCCCTTAACTGGAAGCTTCCAGTGTATTATTCTCCAGTACCAGACCAACAGGCAGCCTTCCACGATATCTTTCAATATACGTAGGACAACATTGACATCCATGCATTACCCCCTACTGCCTGATGAGGAGATTCCTCAACAAGGGCATCTCAAGATCTGCCGATGACCCTGTTAGCTCCACTGTGGCAGCAAGCAGAATGGTTTCCAAATCTTCTATTTCTGCTGACAGAGGTACCAAGGGAATTGCTACTATTCCACCACCTGCTTCGGCAACCACATGCAGAGATTTTCCACAGCAGTAGCTTCCCTACAACTTTACAATCTATTCTCGCCGAAACTTTTCGCATTGAGTGGCAAAACAATGTCAGGGTACCTTAGGCAGTCGTCTACTGCCTTCTACCAGGTAAAGTGGACTATTTTCTGTGACTGGTGGTGTGGAAGAGGTCTCTCTCCACTCGATGCTACTATCCCCTTGATAGTGAAGTTTTTGTTATACCTCGGGGAGGATAAACTGCCCAATCTAAGCAGTGAAATGCTACCACTCTTAAGACCGAATAGAGTTGACATTTCCTCCTTAATAGATTTGTCTTTACTCTTACAGAGTTTTGCCCAGTCGGAAGTTAGACCTCTTCCCTGGAACATAGTGAAAATACTATGCTCCCTGAAAGGAGCTCCTTACGAAGCGCTGAATCAAGGATCAGATCGTGACATGACTGTAAGACAGTTTCCCTTCTCACCCTTTTCTCTGCCAAGAGGGTCGGCAAATTGCATGGTCTATGCTATGACATCACCCATTTAAGGGGATGGGGGCAAGTAACACTGCTTTGTCCCAGAGTTTATTGCCAAGACTTGAAATCTGTCTGTAGCATACTCAAGGTCCTTGACTTCCCGATTTTTAGCCTTCAGAATGTAACAAATGGTCGTGATCAGTTGTTACTATGTTTTGTGAAAGTGCATAGATGCTATCTCAAGCACACATCAGGAGCTCAGCCACAAATCATGCATCTGCTTGCGAATACGGGTTAACTACTGCACTGTAATTGTTCAGTGGCTACTTTCCTCTTGGTAAGGGTAGAAGAGATTTCTTAGCTATGGTAAGCAGCTCCTAGAAGGACACTCCAAAATCAAACCATTGTTCTCTGGTCTTGGGTAGAGTCATAGTCTCTGTATCATGGTCTTTCACTGTCTTAGGTTAGAGTTCTCTTGCTTGGGGGTATACTCGGGCACAGAATTCTATCTTTTTTTCTCTTGTTTTGTTATAGTTTATATAGGAGATATTTATTTTAATGTTACTGTTCTTGAAATATTTCATTTTTCCTGGTTTCCTTTCCTCGCTGGGCTATTTTCCCTCTTGGAGCTGCCCCTGGGCTTATAGCATCCTGCTTTTCCAACTAGGGTTGTAGCTTAGCAAGTAATGATGATAATAATAAAACCCAGAGCTCATGACGTTGTGGGCATTTGTATGTCCCTAGCGTTTAAAAGAAAATTCTCTATGGTACAGGTACTTCAACAGGAATTTGGCAAAGGAAAGCAACATTCACCGCCCATTGCCTGAAAGACGTAAAACACAGAAATTTAGATACCTTTTACTCTGGGTCCTGTGGCAGCTTCTCAACAAGTGGTTTAGCTACCTCAGCTCCTTTACAGGACTAGTAGCAGTCAGTCGAGGGGAGAGGTTACCTGGTATTAGTCTGGGATGAATAGATAGTTTGGCTGGCCTTTTCTTCCTTCATCTTCCCCTCTCTTGGGACACAACATCCAGTTGACAATACAAGCTGGCCTACCTCAGACTACTGGCGAGAATAATTTTTACTTGTGCGGCCTGGAATATCTATTATCACTCCTTACTCTATCTGGTCAAGTTTCAGTAATTGCTTTCCACTTATGGACCATGATTGCCCAGGCCGTGAGATTGAACAACATTTCAGGCTGAGAGTTTCATGGGGTGTCAGGGTATTCCCTTCATGCTTCATCAAGCTCAGGGTTGTACCCTAGGTTAAGTTTCCTACCAGTTGGAGTTTGGACTTCCACCCAGCTAAGGGTGAGTCTCTATAGTAAAGAATGGAAGGTTTGTATTTTTGTTGGGACAATTACAAATTTGGAAGTAATTTGTATTTTTCTTAACTATACAAACCTATGTTCTTTACTCATACATGTCCCACCATCACCTGATTCCCCCAAGAAGTCCTGCCTGCAATCAAAAGTTGATACCTCGTGCAAAAGATTACGGGTAGATTCCAGCTATGCGGAAAACTTTTATCTGTAATAAAGAACTCAGGTTTATAAAGTTACAAAAAATACAAATTGCTTCCAAATTTGTCAGTGTTCCAATCTAAGCTATATTCAAGCACCTCAAAATACATAAGAAAAAGATTGTTTTTCAATATTAATCTTACCCGATGATCATGTAGCTGTCAACTCTGTTGCCCGACAGAAATCTAAGGTCGGGATACGCCAGCGATCGCTATACAGGTGGGGGTGTACACAACAGCGCCATCTGTCGAGTAGGTACTAAGGTACTTCTTGTCAACAAGAACTCAATTTTTCCTCTGTCGTGCCACCGGCAAGACCTACTTGGATACGCTGTTGATTCTGGAGTTGTTTTTCACGATTTTGGTGATGTATTCGCTCTAGATTTTAGCCTTCGCTATTCAGGAACCTTTATCATTAGCTTATCAAGCTTTTTGATTTAATTTGGATTAATTGTTAACGAACTTTGCTAGATTTTGGAATTCCCCCTTGACTATTTCTACAATTCAAGTTGTCTGACCATTCTCAAGTCCCTAAGTACAGGCAGTGTAGCGTTAGGGCTTGTTCTAGGCGTCTTCCGAAGGCCTCCATAGATCCTCACACCGTTTGTTCCAATTGTAGGGGTAAATCCTGTCAATTGGAAGATCGATGTGAGGAATGCGCTGGGCTTTCGGAATTCGATTTTAACGAATTCCTTAAAAATGCACGTAGGCTAGAGAAGGATAGGATCAGGAGGAGTTCTTCTCGCTCTTTTGATTTTTCCTCCCCATGCCCCTCAACCTATTCCTTCCCCTGTAGTGGTGACTCCCGACCCTGCTACTAGTGCTCAGCCCTCCATGGCGGACATGATGCGTGCCATTCAGGCTCTTGGTGACAGAGTGGAGTCATAAGCTAATGACCGGAATCAACTTTTGGCAGATGTCAAAGAGTTGAAAGCGCATAGTGCAGTGGGAAGTGTAGTGAGTGCAAGTGAAGTGAAAAGTGTCAGTGTCAGTGTTGCGCATGAGGGTACATCTGTTCGTGCCAGTCGTCCTCCCAGTCCGGGACCTCTTGCAAGCTCCCAAGCCCAGGGGAGAAGCAATGTCGAAGGACCAAAGGGTTCGGCAGGCCTTGATCAGCGTACGGATGTACCCTCAGTGGTTGCGGACGTATCTGTCAGAGATCGTCCCATCCACAAACAGACGAATGAGCCCTATCATTCCTCGTCTGTGGAAGAAGTTTCGAGGAAGAAACGTTGGACCAAGGTCTCACGACCTCTCAAGCGTAAGGTCCCTTCCGAGCGAGTCCAACGGCCCAGGTGTAGCCACTGGGTCAGTTCGGACTCGCCGCAGTCTTCCGAAGACTGCACACCTCCCAAGAGAGGTAGAGTGGTTCCGCAGCAGGCAACTACTCCGTCTGTTGCCGCACCAACCACGGTAGATCCTAAGTGGTCCATGCTGCAGACTATGCAGTCTCAGCTTGCTTCCTTTATGCAGGAGTATCGTGCTGAGAAGGTTGACACTGCACCAGTTAACCTACAACCTGCCACGGTTGTGCGCTCAGCAGATACTGCGGCTGCCTGCTCCCACACTCCACCTGTGAGAGCTCCACCACCGATGCGCAGTCCACCCTGCCAGCCGCATGTTCATGCTGCACCCTCCGTTGACATGCGTGAGCTACCGCATCAGCAGTGGGAAGGTGCTGTCGAGCTGCCGTGTTTTGACACAATGCGGCATGCTCCGCAACCCATGCGGCATGCTCCGCATCCCACGGCAGTCCCTCCCACGCACCAGCACTCTGCTTTTGTTGTTGCCAGCTCGCAGACTGACCAGCAGCGGCATGATGTTGGATCCGCAGCAGCTACGCATGCACCCGTGCTGCCGGATTCAGCCGTTCAGCTTTCTGCTCCACCTTTGCCACTTCCTCCTCAGCTTTCGGATGATGGAGTATCCGATGACGAAGCTGCGCATTTGGACGATCCGCACTCCGACTTAGAAGAACCCAAGTCTACGCCTCCCTCCTTAGACTTTCGGAAAGTCCTTGCCTTGTTCAGGGACTTGTATCCGGAACAGTTTGTGTCTGCAACCCCTCGCTCTCCTCCCTCCGAGTTTGCTCTGGGCATGCAGTCAGCAGCTCCTGCCTTCACCAAACTTGTACTCGCACGCTCATCCAAGAGAGCTTTGAGGGTTATGGGAGAGTGGTTGCAGTCCAAGAAGCAACTGGGAAAGACTGCTTTCATCTTTCCGCCTACCAAGCTTGCTTCCAAATCTAGCGTCTGGTATGCCACGGGAGAGGAACCCGGCTTGGGAGTTCCTGCCTCTGCCCAGGGCGACTTCTCAAGTCTGGTTGACTCTCCCCGCAGGCTGGCTATGAGACGATCTAAGATTTGCTGGTCCTTTTCTGACTTGGATCATCTGTTGAAGGGAGTCTTTCGTGCTTTTGAGATCTTCAACTTCCTCGATTGGTGTTTGGGAGCGTTAAGCAGAAAGACTTCCCCTTCGGATAAGGACTCTGCCATGCTTATCATGTCTAGCATGGACAAAGCCATTCGGGATGGGTCTGGTGAGCTTGCGGCTTCGTACGTGTCGGGAGTGCTTAAGAAGAGAGAACATCTTTGCTCCTTCTTGTCGGCTGGGATCACTCCTTGCCAGAAGTCGGAGTTGTTGTATGCTCCGCTCTCCAAGTGTCTCTTTCCGGAAGAGCTGATCAAGGGGATGGCTGCCTCGTTGATCCAGAAGGATACCCATGACCTGGTGGCGTCCTCCGCACGTAAGGCTAAAGCTTTACCTTCCGTGCCTAGACCTAGGATGGACACACCAGCGTCTAGGTTCATCCCGCCCTTTCGTGGCAGAACCTCCAGCAAAGGAGATACCCGTGCCGACAGTCACCGTGGCAAATCGAAGAAGGGTTCCAAGTCCTCAAAAGGCAGAATCTGACTGCCTACCTCTCCAGACAGCAGTGGGAGCCAGGCTCAAGAACTTCTGGCAAGCTTGGGAGAGCAGAGGTGCAGACGCTCAGTCTGTGAAGTTGCTGAGGGAGGGGTACAGAATTCCGTTCTGCCGCAGTCCCCCTCTAGCAACGTCTCCCATCAACCTCTCTCCCAACTACAAGGAGAAGGACAAGAGGCTAGCGTTGCAACAAGAGGTGTCGCTCTTGCTACAAAAGGGAGCGGTAGTCATAGTCCGGGACCATCAATCCCCGGGCTTCTACAACCGTCTCTTCCTGGTAGCGAAGAAGACAGGAGGTTGGAGACCGGTGCTGGACGTCAGTGCTCTCAATGCTTTTGTCACCAAGCAGACGTTCACAATGGAGACGACGAAGTCGGTCCTAGCAGCGGTCAGAAAGGAAGACTGGATGGTCTCGTTAGACCTGAAAGACGCGTACTTTCATGTCCCCGTCCATCCAGACTCCCAACCTTTCCTAAGGTTCGTCTTTGGAAAGGTCGTGTACCAGTTCCAAGCCCTGTGCTTTGGCCTAAGCACGGCACCTCTTGTGTTTACCAAACTGATGAGGAATATTGCCAAATTCCTTCACTTGGCAGACATCAGAGCCTCCCTCTATTTGGACGACTGGCTTTTAAGAGCTCCGTCAAGTCGTCGCTGTCTGGAGAATCTCAGATGGACTATGGATCTGACCAAGGAATTGGGTCTCCTGGTCAATATGGAGAAGTCCCAACTCGTCCCATCCCAAACCATTGTCTATCTAGGTATGGAGATTCAGAGTCGAGCTTTTCGGGCTTTTCCGTCGGCCCCAAGGATCAGTCAAGCCCTAGAATGCATCCAGAGCATGCTGAGAAGGAACCGATGTTCAGTCAGGCAGTGGATGAGTCTAACAGGGACACTTTCATCGCTGGCCCAGTTCATCGAGTTAGGGAGACTCCACCTCCGCCCCCTTCAGTATCATCTAGCTGCTCACTGGAGAAAGGAAATGATGCTAGAGGCGGTCTCAGTGCCTATTTCCGAAGAGATGAGGTCTACACTGACGTGGTGGAAGAACAGCATTCTTCTCAAGGAAGGTCTACCATTGGCTGTTCAGACCCCCGACCACCGTCTCTTCTCGGACGCATCGGACACGGGCTGGGGTGCGACACTGGACGGACAGGAATGCTCGGGCACGTGGAATCAGGAGCAAAGAACACTTCACATCAACTGCAAGGAGCTTTTGGCAGTTCATCTGGCCTTGATAAACTTCAAGTCCCTCCATCTAAGCAAGGTGGTGGAGGTGAACTCCGACAACACCACAGCCTTGGCGTACATCTCCAAGCAAGGAGGGACTCATTCGAGGAAGTTGTTCGAGATCGCAAGGGACCTCCTCATTTGGTCAAAAGATCGAAAGATCTCGCTGGTAACGAGGTTCATTCAGGGCGACATGAATTTCATGGCAGATCGCCTCAGCCGGAAGGGTCAGGTCATCCCCACAGAGTGGACCCTTCACAAGAATGTTTGCAGCAGACTATGGGCCCTGTGGGGTCAGCCCACCATAGATCTATTCGCTACCTCGATGACCAAGAGGCTCCCGATGTATTGTTCTCCGATTCCAGACCCAGCAGCAGTTCACGTGGATGCCTTTCTTCTGGATTGGTCCCATCTAGACCTGTATGCGTTCCCTCCGTTCAAGATTGTCAACAGGGTACTACAGAAGTTCGCCTCTCACGAAGGGACACGGTTGACGTTGGTTGCTCCCCTCTGGCCCGCGAGAGAATGGTTCACCGAGGTACTGCAATGGCTAGTGGACGTTCCCAGGACTCTTCCTCTAAGAGTGGACCTTCTGCGTCAGCCGCACGTAAAGAAGGTACACCCAAGCCTCCACGCTCTTCGTCTGACTGCCTTCAGACTATCGAAAGACTCTCAAGAGCTAGAGGCTTTTCGAAGGAGGCAGCCAGAGCGATTGCCAGAGCAAGGAGGACATCCACTCTCAAAGTCTATCAGTCAAAATGGGAAGTATTCCAAAGCTGGTGCAAGGCGAATGCAGTTTCCTCAACCAGTACCTCTGTAACGCAGATAGCTGACTTCCTTTTACATCTAAGGAATGTAAGATCCCTATCAGCTCCTACGATCAAAGGTTACAGAAGCATGTTGGCAGCGGTCTTCCGCCACAGAGGCTTAGATCTTTCCACCAACAAAGATCTACAGGACCTCCTTAGGTCTTTTGAGACCTCAAAGGAGCGTCGGTTGACCACACCAGGCTGGAACCTAGACGTGGTTTTAAGGTTCCTGATGTCAGCAAGGTTCGAACCGCTTCAATCAGCCTCTTTTAAGGATCTCACATTAAAGACTCTTTTCCTCGTTTGCTTAGCAACAGCTAAAAGAGTCAGTGAGATTCACGCCTTCAGCAGGAACATAGGTTTTACATCTGAAACGGCTAAATGTTCCTTGCAGCTTGGTTTTTTAGCTAAAAACGAGCTTCCTTCTCGTCCTTGGCCCAAGTCGTTCGAGATCCCAAGCCTGTCCAACTTGGTGGGGAACGAACTAGAGAGAGTACTTTGCCCAGTAAGAGCTCTTAAGTACTATTTAAGACGTACAAAGCCATTACGAGGACAATCAGAAGCTTTATGGTGTTCTATCAAGAAACCTGCTTTACCGATGTCTAAGAACGCAGTTTCTTATTACATCAGGCTTTTGATTAGAGAGGCCCATTCTCATCTGAAGGAAGAAGACCTTGCTTTGCTGAAGGTAAGGACACATGAAGTTAGGGCTGTCGCTACTTCAGTGGCCTTCAAACAGAACCGTTCTCTGCAGAGTGTTATGGATGCAACCTATTGGAGAAGCAAGTCAGTGTTCGCATCATTTTACCTCAAAGATGTCCAGTCTCTTTACGAGAACTGCTACACCCTGGGACCATTCGTAGCAGCGAGTGCAGTAGTAGGTGAGGGCTCAACCACTACATTCCCATAATCCCATAACCTTTTTTAATCTTTCTCTTGAAATGCTTTTTATTGTTGTTTTTGGGTTGTACGGAAGGCTAAGAAGCCTTCCGCATCCTGGTTGATTTGGTGGGTGGTCAAATTCTTTCTTGAGAAGCGCCTAGATTAGAGGTTGTGATGAGGTCCTTTAGTATGGGTTGCAGCCCTTCATACTTCAGCACCTAGGAGTCGCTCAGCATCCTAAGAGGATCGCTAGGCTCAGTAAGGAAGACGTACTTAAAAAGGCAGAGTAATGGTTCAAGTCGACTTCCTTACCAGGTACTTATTTATTTTATGTTTGTTATTTTGAATAACTGCTAAAATGAAATACGGGATACTTAGCTTCTAATGTTAACATGTATGCTGGTCTCCACCCACCCCCCTGGGTGTGAATCAGCTACATGATCATCGGGTAAGATTAATATTGAAAAATGTTATTTTCCTTAGTAAAATAAATTTTTGAATATACTTACCCGATGATCATGAATTTAAGGACCCTCCCTTCCTCCCCATAGAGAACCAGTGGACCGAGGAGAAAATTGAGTTCTTGTTGACAAGAAGTACCTTAGTACCTACTCGACAGATGGCGCTGTTGTGTACACCCCACCCCCACCTGTATAGCGATCGCTGGCGTATCCCGACCTTAGATTTCTGTCGGGCAACAGAGTTGACAGCTACATGATCATCGGGTAAGTATATTCAAAAATTTATTTTACTAAGGAAAATAACATATTGTTAAAACAAACTTAGGTCTGAATCCATTTAAATGATGTTTTTTTCCATCATCACAAGAATAAAGTTCTCAACATCATTAGTGAAATTTTATGTATATAAAAATTCCAAACAATTGATTTAATGTTGAAGAATTGATAATTTGTACACCAAGTGCATTTTATTAGAAAAATTATTACTTGACAATGCATAGAATTAATCTTACACTGTATCAAATTGATCTTACACTATCAAATCACCAACAGTATAAAGTTGATCTTACACTGTATCAAATCACTAACAGTATAATTTCTCAATGATAAAGTATTAACTTAATTCTTAATTAATAAAAGTTATAAAACCATAAATGCTACTACAGTATTCATATTTATTGTACTCTTTATATACAACCTTCTCAGTATATTAAAATTTAGTCAATAGCTTTGTATTTATGTTATTTAAGGAAGTACATGTCATGCAGTGTTGTAAATGTTTTTTAAACTAGGATATTAATAATTTATATATTTTTTAATCTCAATGATAGTAATGTAGTAAGTATTGAGGAAGAAACATTTCAACTCTCCACATTCATTAAAAGTATTATCTTTATCATAATTAAATTAAGCTTTTATAATAAATAAACAACTATCAAGTCATAAAAAATGGGCTGAACAGCAGTTTGAAAACTTGCGTCAAAAGTAAAATTCCTCAGATAAACAAAATCAAGTAAAAAACATACATTGAAAGAATTTTATCAAACTCCAATTTATACACGTACCATATTTGCTTGCAACATTTTACATGACTGTATATTCCTTCAAGTGCAATCTTATAATTTTGCCTATGTTGCTCTGTAATTCTGATTCACCATAGCTTACATGTTGAGAAACCACAATTACATGGACAACAAATTAATAAATAATGCCCCAAAGCCATTAAAAACTTCCTTAGTCAAGATTTTATTGAAAGACCTTTAACTGTTTAAGGCCACTTAAAGTTATTGAAATTAGTAACAATAAATAATTAAGATTCCAGGTAATCATGTCTGATAACTAAATATAAGATTAAATATTTAATGCTATTAATGGTTTCCACTTTGACAAATTAGCATTCTGAAGTCAATGTTAACCTTAAAAACTAAATTAATTGTTGTGTAACTAAACTTTTAACTTCTAAAACTCTCAGCAATTGACAATCTACCTCTAAAACTTGGACAGTCACATTAAGTGTATTCATCAAACAAATGTGCCAGGGTAAACAGAACACCTCGCTATAATAACAGCAAAAATCATAACTATCTGTGCTTCATCATCTCTAATGACTACCTAAACCATTTTCAATACTAATAAGGAACTTGAAGTAATTTTTATGTTATATCTATCAATTTCTTTGAATATTAAATTATTTTTTATTACAACATTTCATCTATGTATATAGCCTACTCATATTTCAGATTTGATAAATATTTTTAAAATATTAAAATCTTTCACTTCACATACTTTAAATATACAATTTATAATGCCAAACTGTGTTTCAAATTAGTTTCAACTACATAATCAATTACTACCTATTATTAACCAGAGACAGCATAAACATTTTGAAGATATTATTGCTGAAGCTGCTGTATAGGTACAGTTTGAATAAGTGATACATATTTAGATAATTTTAATTGAAATAAAAGCTGGCACTTATACTGTAATGCCAAAACTATTCCATTCAATAACAGGCAAAGTTCCCGATTAAGTATCAGAAGATATGTCTAAGCTTCAATCTTGAGTAGTGTTATTCACTATTATGAAAAGTACTGCTGAACAAAATCTTCAATCTATCAACACAAGCATACAACTTTTGTAGAGTATGCCATTCTATACAGAATTTTGTGCAAAGACCTAACTCACCTCTACAGATAAAGGCCGACCAAAATCAAGATTCTAACAGTGACCAGCAGTTTTAATGAAATTATTTATAGATAAATTTTCTTTTCCTTATCTTCATGTAGGTAATTACTCCAACTCCTGAAGAGCATCTTCTGGTTGAAGACCTCCAGGTTGAAGCCATATGTATCCAAGGGCAGACATTGAGCAGTAAGCATGGTAATATCTTCCAGGGCTGCGACACCAGTACCATCGAGGACATTTGCAACGAAATTCTGTCTGGAATTCTGTCTTGCAAATTTCACCTGTCCAACAAGTTCTCTGAAAGAAACCAATTAAAAAATTATAATAATTTCTGTTAAACTCCCAATATTCATATTGCCTTTTCTCAAACCTGTGCAAATGTCAACATCTACCCTAAAATGAAAATTTCCATTTTCTTTCTAAAAAGCCTTCCCCCCTCTAGTTGAGTAGCTAGTCAATCTGAAGGTACATAGATATCTATGTGTAGATATGTCAGTTCTTTTATCATTTTTACCAGTGTCATATTTATTTTTCCTTATTACTCGTTTTGTGATTTCAGGACATTTTATTTTCTTATAGAATTGCTATGAATGCCAGTGAGAGGGGATCTAGAGAGTTTGTGAAAGTGTGGCTGTCACAAGACTGAGTTTTGTTCTATTGTTTTGAGGAATTTTGTCTGCAAATAGTTCCTCTCGAAAGTTATGTACAACCAATAGCCGACTGCTTAATTTTTCAAATTGAAATGTAAATTAACTTTTACTTCAGGGGGAAATCCAGAAGATTAAGCTAGTTACCTTAATACAGTTTTACCTTTTGCTTTGTCTGTGTATCTTAGACGGCTTCAGGCTAAGCTATGCATCTAGCCCAACCTGCCCTGTTCTAAGCCTAGGCGTTTTGCCTAGCGAATCTATTGTGCCATTCAGTAGTGTTCTGATGGTGCACAGTGCTAGTGAAGTCGATTGGCTCTTCACATGCCTCCTACTCTCGAGTTACTTCAGGTTCTTTTATTGCTTAACCCTTGATTTTCCATAATACAGTGTGCTCTACACGACCACTGCACTCTTAAGATAGAAGACCAGACTGGCAGCTGGATTCTCATATTCATCCATCTGCTAAAGCAAGCACTAGTGAGTAGCCTTTGTATACTTATTTATTCCTTTATGCAACAAATCATTCATTCTTTACTTATATTTAGTAAAGTAACAGAGAAGGCTGGAATACTGCAGTTAAACTTTCTAACAAACTGTAAACAATCAGCAGGGTAGTTACCCTCTCGACTGCTGGAAGGCTACCAGCACTATCCCAGCTCACTCTAATCTAAATTTAATTACAGCCATCACAGAGAGAACTTGTTCCTCTGGCTGTGAATTTAGCAGTTATGCTTTGCATTTTCTTGTTCCAACACCTAATACTATGGATATATTACTTGTGAAAGCTAGAACTAGCCATAAACTTTTTAGCAAGGTACAAAAGCCCGCCACTAGATTGGGTAGACCAGCCATCCCACGTACCCTCTAGAGGGTGAACAAGTAAGGGCGATGACACCCCCCCCCCCCCCTGGACAATCATTAGGTGTGGACATTGTTACTTCCCTTAGTGAAGCAACAGCTCTTGCCTTCCTGGGGCTTTTGGGTCTCCCTGGCTAAGCAATGGCTTTTGAAGTGCTACAGTTGGGGCACAGCTGCCTCCCCAAGGGTTGACCACAGTCTTCCCCTCAAAGACTCTGAGGTGGGTGACCAGTTACCCTCCAGAGCTTCTTGTGCCCTTAGCTGCTGTGTCCTTTGCATCTGCTCTTCCATTTGTTCATGTAGCTCTGGTGTATGAACATAGCAGTTGCAGATTGGTGCTCCTTTTAGTCCCTACCAATCGGATGATACTTTCGAGGTGAAACTAAAAGCTAACCATGATCAAACTTCTAAGCTTGCTGATTATACTCAGCGCGTTGAGGTCCTGCAGCATAATCATCTAGCTTCTCCACTCGGTTTCGAGCACCTTTCTCGTTTAAAAGCGAGGCCCTCTTAACTCATGTAGTTCCCCCCTCGGGGGTTTAGGAACGAGTGCTCGATTCGTCGGTGCCTTGTTCCAGCTCTTTGGAGGTTTTGCTCTTCGGGCACATCAAAGCCCTTTGAGTTTTAAGAAGCCAGGCACTTCATGACCTCGGCATCAGACTTCCTCCCCTTATGAGGAAGAGCCTTCTTTTTCTACTGTGCATCAGCGCACAGGAAGACCTTTGTAGCCTTGCTTGCCATCATCCGAGCTCGAGCCTCATCTTGTAGAAGCACGCAAGGCTACTCGCCAACCTCCTGAGGCAGCACTGAGTGTTCGTGTTGCTTTTCATGCAGCTTCTGCGTGTGAACGCACAGACCCAAGTCACGCGAGTGTCTCTTGTGCAACCAGACACTGTATTAGCAAAGTGCATTGCGAGCTCCTCTCACTGATGTACGGTTGTTCTCTAACACCACCGTAGTGAGGTTCTGGTATGAGTTACTTTGGTTGCACGTGCTCTCTCGCCTTTACGACCGCCAGATCTCACCGTAATGAGGCTTATGAGACACAACCTTTCAGGGTTATTGCCGCAGATGGGGATGCCTGCCAACCACTTGTGGGTGCCGCCTCTCACCATTGCGCCTCCAGTGTACGAGTCGTGAGACATAACCCTGCGAGGTTAATGCCGCAGATCTCCACTCCGTAATGAAAAGAGCTCTTCGGAGCACCTTCACTGTGATGACTGTTGACTGCTTGCAATCACCGCCTCTGACCATCATGCCCCCAGGCCATGAGACTCGAGACATAATCCTTCAGGGTTATTGCCTTGGACCTCTCCTTCCTATGGGATTAAGTGCTCTTCAGATCTCTTGCATGGTGTTGGCCTCTTGTGGTCTCCGCCTCATCCTGTCATGCCCTGCTCGTGAGACATAACCATTAGAGGTTATTGCCTCATGCCTCTACTCAGCTTCTGCTTGTGTTTATGAGCGATGGCAGATGAGTGTTTGCTTACAGGTGCGCTTTTCCGCCCACCTCTACTGTTGAGGAAGGTCTGCTTACTGTACCAGCTGCATGGGCTCCTCGTGGGCGCTCACATGATTACAAACATTTTCACAATGCTTAAGCTTGTGTACAATCACTTCCTCTGAGTCAGGAAAGTTGCAATTTGATACACCCGCATGTGGGCGAGTAAGCTACTACTGCAGACGAAGGCTGTTCAATTCACTAATTGCATGCGCTACCCTCGGTGTAGCAGTAGGGGCTACTTAACTTACCGTCATACAGAACCTATCGACATTCCTTTATTCGAGAAGGACACTCTTGGGTTCGCCCAATTCCTGCTGGGAACCAGAGAAATTGGAACCTTGTTCTAATGCATCATTAGCTCTTTCTCAGCTGATGGTTATAAGCCTATCCTATGGAGAAAGTCAGGTTCTTCAAGAACCCCCATCTTCCTGTAAACCCCAGACATAAGAGGTCTGTCCTGAAGTGGGCTCCTCCTTCATCCCCATCAGATCCTCCCTGATATCTGAAACATAGGTAGACTCTGAAACTTCACATAGTGAGTGTGTTTCAGTTTCCTATCAGGAACAAAGAGATCCAAGATGCATTTGTCTCTTTTCCAAGGGGCCCTGGCACCAGGAAGGTGGTGGTCACATTTATCATAATTTTTCGATGTTCGCTGATTGAGTTCCGGTGCAACGAACCATTCGGGCCACTCTCAACTCTTCAGCTTGCCCCGAGGTACCCGTCACGGAATTCTTACCATGCAATACCTCTATTGAGGTAATTTTTGTGTGTTTATTGGTCCATAGCCAGATTTATACACGTAACTACCTGCCGGACAAATACTGTATGTTTGAAGATACGTATCAGACTTGTCTTTCAAAAGTAGTTACTTTTGACCGATTGTTTGCCTGAAAACAATCAGCTTTGGAGATTTGCTGTAATGGCATTATCCACTAGAGATAGGTGGTTACTCAAGTGTCCACCAGTCTGTTGGCAGACATACTGTATATGACCAACTCCCATCCTAGCGATGGCAGTTGGATGACTAGGTTTCATCCTCCCTTTACAGAGACAGTTGCTTGTAGCCGATCACATGATTTGACAGTGCTCAACTTTAAATGTTTGTTAAAGCAACCTCTCGGGCACTCGGATGGGTATTGGCCTTTCGCTTAAGAGTCCAATGATCCTTGTTCCAGTACTGGCTGCCCCAGTGAGTCATGTAGCCCAAAAACTGCTGAGTTTCGGGAGTACACTGCCGTTTGTTCCAGTTTCCAATGGTGTCGGAAGGGAAGACTATAGTTTTCAGCTAAAAAGGTTGCTTGTACAACCTATATCTCAATTCCCTGCTTCAGGGAGTGAAGCCAACAGCACCACCTGCAATAAGGGCTAGAAGAACTTGGGATCAAGATCTCTCACTAGGAAAGGCACCCAAATCACCCGTCTTGATGGGGGGGGGGGATGCAGTGGAAGAAGGAGATAAATGAGACCCTAGGATCCGATCCTCAGACTGTCCCAATCCTCCATGCGGGGTGACACATCCCACTTCTTTTTATTTCTCTGCTTACGTTGACTTGACATTTATTGATTTTGACCAGGTTATCTGCCAAGAATGTACCTGGAGTCATCCTTTGACAAATGATTTGCCAGTACGGAGTGCAAGGCTCAGGACTATGCTGAACCCCTTAAGTGTTCACAAGAATGTTCACTCTAGATGCCACCGGTGTCAATGACAATGCATCTGCCCTCCTTGTCCCTTAGATAAGTGGTTGATTCTAGCACTCGGTAGATATTTCTCCGATATAAGTCAAACTTTTGGGTTTTGTCTCGTTCAGGAGCTTGCATAAAACTTCTAGAATTCATCACCCTGACCTCCACAAGAATAGTTTTTATTCCTATGCGAATACAAACTTCCGAGTCATTCATGTTGGGTTACTACTAATCATGTTTATTTACCACCAGCCAATCAAAATTTTGGTTGATTGTGTCATGCTTCGTGTTAATTGCGTCATGCTTTGTGCTGGGTCAAAGCAGCGCGAGGAGCAAGCGGGGGGGTGTCACCGCATTTCCTCAACAATGCTGGTCTGGAAGTGAAGAGGTTGTTTTCTCACTTCCTCTCTACGACCGAGCCTTTCACATTCATCTCGTTTACCCTTTTTGTGTTTAGCTCTCTTGACTTTGTCTTTTCTTAATTCATGGTCATTTGAGTGCCTATTCATTAACTGTTATTAGTGAGTGTTTATGTCAAGAATATTAGTACTGTATTTAGGTTCTTTGCCCAGGATGGAGTAGCGACTATTGTGGCATCCTTAAGAGCCTGGCGGACACTCTCTCTCTGTCCCTCTTGCCTTGACAAGAGATGTTCAAGAGAATCTCCATGTAAATACAAGGGAGTGACCGCTCTCCCAATTGGAGATTTTTTTTTCTCATTGCAGGAAACTTAACGAGATTTCCACGTTCTCTAGGTCCCCACCCCAAACGGGAGTTTGAGAAAAATATAATTCTATGCAGCGAGAACCTATCTTCAGTTTTTTTCATCAGAACAGTAGGTCTGGCCTATTCTTAACATATTCTCCTCCATCCTCATACGCCTGACAACACTGAGATCACAAAACAATTCTACTTCACCAAAGGGGTTACTGCACTGTAATTTTTCAGTGGCCACTTTCCTCTTGTTAATGGTAGAAGAGAGACTTTAGCTATGGTCAGCAGCTCTTCTAGGAGAAGGAAACTCCAAAATCAAACCCTTGTTCTCTAGTCTTGGGTAGTGCCATAGCCTCTGTAGCATGGTCTTCCACTGTCTTGGGTTAGAGTTCTCTTGTTTGGGGGTACACTTTGGCATAACTCTTGCTTGAGGGTACACTCTGGCATATTGTTCTGTCTTGTTTCTCTTCCTCTTGTTTTGTTAAAGTTTTTATAGTTTGTATAGGAGATATTTATTGTAATTTACTCTTCTTAAAATATTTTATTTTTCCTCGTTTCCCTTCCTCACTCGGCTATTTTCCCTGTTGGAGCCCCCGGGCTTATAGCATCCTGCTTTTCCAAAATGGGTTGTACCTTAGCCAGTAATAATAATAATAATAATAATAACAGTGAAAGCATTCCCTCGCTACCCCAGGGAGCTTAGAGTTGAGCCTGTCATTTCCCCTGTACCGAGGCAACCTTATTGGAAGATCCTGATAACCAGTCTCCAACTCATATTAATGAGAAGAACCTTCAGATTAACAAATTCAAATGTGCTGCTGTATCTAAACAGGATGACGTCACTGTGTACGCTGCCTTCTCTCAGCACGTGCTGACTTGCAGGGTGTGAAGAATATTCTTTCCGCACAAGACAAGCTTACAAAGCATCCCAGGGTATTCCCCGCAAGGACGGATCATATTCTAGTTTTATGCGTGAGAACTTTTCTCCGCAACATATTAAGGATGAGATATCCTTCCTAAAAAGTCCAGGTGGTAGCCTAAAATATGGCCCCATGGATATGATTGGCGAGCATAGGGAATTCCCCTTCACGTATCTTGAAAGGTGAAGATAGGAAAAAAAAATTTTTCACCCTACGCCTACGATGGAACTCTAGTCTGCCTTAAGAGTCGACTTGCCTATGAGGCGTAGACGAAACATACAATGGAGAAGAAGCAAAGGCTTTTCAGTCGGTAAGTCATTTGCTTGTCATGTACAGAATCTGGGAAATGTACATCATTTGGCTGAACATATTGAATGGGAAAGAATTTTCCCCAGGCCTACCTCCACCTCCCTCTCTCGCTTTAATGTGCTTACAGCTGGAGAAAGAAAGGATGTTTGAGATGAATTAGGCACTCCTTATGACCTCAATGGCTGGATTAATGCTAAACCAATGGGTGCCCACCGCTGTGAGTGAGAGCATCTACCCAACAGAAGTCAACCCTCTCGGATCCTCTATACCTTAACTTTAAGGGCTGCTTTTCTGGTCTTGTACAGCAGAGGAACCTTACTCTCTACAGGACCTTCGCAGTCATTTTATGATGTTCGTTCTAAAGAATTCACCATTTCACACCGTATATAATGCTCGGTTGCTGTCAAATCCACAATAGTGAACCCCTTGGAGAACAAGTCTCTAGTGTTTCAAATATCTATGTCAGTTTCAGAGACGCCTCAAGCTACAAGAATTAGGAACCTTATCCTTCACCTTGGAAATATGAGTCTTCCCTAGAGAAACCTGTCACTGAGGAAAACCAGAAAACAAGATTCAGTTGCAAGCACAGAATCCCGTACTGATTTACAGCCTAAAACTCTCGAAACAAACTAAAGAGACGCTAAACATATTTATCATGCAGGTTTTAGCCTTGGAGAATTCTGTTACAGCCAACTGGTTCCCAGGGTTAACACCTCCAGTCATGTCTGAGCAGAGAAATTTGCCCCCCCTCCCCCCCTTGTGGCCTTTCAGAGCCCATTACCTTTCCCTGAGAACTTGGCAAACTTAGTGCCGACCTCCCAACCAGGACTAATCGGCAATCTCTTAACATCTTTTCAGGCACAGAAATGATAAACTTGTATTAAGCATCTATGTTCGTGATCCATATCCGTTCATGGCCCGACCTTTGATCTAAGGCAATATCCCACTATGCGACTACGGAAAATTTTAAAAGATTATAATGCCCTACGAATATTTGAAGATTTGTCACAAAGTGTCAAAAGCCCTAGAATTCCTTTTACTTCAGACTGTTCCTCTATAAGGTAACTGTGTATCAGGGGTCCTGTGGATTACAATTACATGTAATGGCGGTGAAGGTGGCTTGCCTTTTTCTGCACCACGGAAAAGTTTCTTTTGAATGCAAGGAATATATTTATACCCCTGACATTATGAGCTCTGGGTCATCTGCCTTGATAGGCAGGGAGAGGATTGAGGGTGCGGTCGACGACCTGCCAAATCCACAAGAAGACCATATTCTTTGTAATTCTCCTCTTGACCTTGCCCATACTGACGAGCAGATGCTGGATTTAAGGGTGAGCTCCTCTCGTGTGCTTGAGATTGAGCCTCAACACACTTACAATACATAGTAACAGTTGATCGGGATTGTCAGTTACTTCCCAAATACTGTACTCAAAATCTGGAAGGGCTTGAACCCAAGGTCCAACGAGTTTTAGCAATAAACTCGGGGACAAAGCTGAATGTAACCTGCCTGCATTCCCTTAAATGGGCGATGTCATATGAGACCCTGCAAACTCACTGACCCTCTTTGCAGAGGTCAGTCGAGAGACGTCGTGAACAGGTCTATTAGCGGCAAACTCCACAAAGTCAGGACTTTGTTGGCTATTCGGGGATGTGAAGACCATTTGGAACCAAGATTTTGAGATGGTTGCAGAAAAGACTTTTTTTTATGTTTACCTTTTTTACCTAGATATAATAGGCTTTGAGATGGTTGCAGAGAATTACACCTAGATATAACAGGTTTTGAGGTGGTTGCAGAAAGAATTTCTCGAAGTTTACCACGACCCCCAGGTTGAGACAAAATTTAAAGTATGTCTCAGTTAATGAGACCCATGCTGTTGGCATGAGCCCAGGTTGAAACTGGAGTAAACACACTCAAGCACACTTGCGGGGCAGTTGACAGGCCAAAGCACAGCACACCTTTGGGAGAGGGAAGGCGATGCTATGTCGGAGAACTAATCTCTGTCCTCCGCAAGAGCTGTTGAATTTTTATTTCAACAAGACTGCAGTTTTAGAGTAGAAGTTCCTAATTGGTTTGGGAATTCAGTTTTTCAGGGTATTGTGGTAACTGTGGTGGATATAGTGCAAATAAGAATTTTCTATTAATTAATTTGTTTAAATTTAGTTTGTGCTGTTAATTATCTCAAGGAGAAAGTTCAAGGTGTTAGTATAATAAGTACAATATTTAGTTTGATAGTGGGAAAATATTTGGGACCCAATCTGAAAACTTACTACAATTACAAGTTTACTTTAGTTTACGAATGGTTACTGTTGAACTATAAGTCTTGGGTAATTGATAAAGTTTATTAACATAGGCCATTACTTTCCAATCCCTTTCCTTCACAGACCCACCATCACAGTGGGGGATTCGGAAATATAAATAATCAAGGATTTTCATAGAAATTAATATAATTTTGATAATAAAACTTATTTCTTCTAAACTCAGTGATGTTCATAGCATGGCCCCCCTCCCTGCTGACTGGGGGATAACTATCTGGTTTCAACTTTGAAACTGAAATACATAAAGGAACTATGATGTACCCACGCCTAGATAGTTACCATCAACCTCCTGATTAATTCAATCCTTAACTAGATGGGAAAGCATTTTACAGGGAAAGAAAACAAACAGGCGGCCTAAACCCAGCAACAGGACAGTTATAGACATTGACATCCAAACAGTATTGAGATACAAGCAATATAAACTTTGAGTGAAGAAATAATACATACATACATATACCAAGGCACTTCCCCCAATTTTTGGGGGTAGCCAACATCAAACAAATGAAACAAAAAAGGGGACGTCTCCTCTCTACGTTCCTCCCAGCCTGACAAGGACTCAACCGAGTTCGGCTGGTACTGCTAGGGTGGCACAGTCCACCCTCCCACATTATCCACCACAGATGAAGCTTCATATTTCTGAATCCCCTACTGCTGCTACCTCCGTGGTCATCCAAGGCACCGGAGGAAGCAGCAGGGCCTACCGGAACTGCGTCACAATCGCTCGCCATTCATTCCTATTTCTACCACGCTTACTTTTCTTTACCACAAGAAACTGAACATGAAAATACATCATATCAGAGATTATGATGAAAAAAAATACAAGGACATAAAACAAGATTCTTTTACAAGCTTGTAGCAAACTGCCAACAGTGTACAGTACAGTTATTGTAATATGACAAATTCGTAGATAATTTGTATTTTTCCCAACTACTGTATACAAACCTTAGCTATTTAATAGGGGTATTACTTTCGGCGTAGCTGAAATGACGCGCCATTAAAATTTAACGAGGGTTTACTATCCACACCGCTAGTTAGCAGGGGGTAGGGGAGGGTAGCTTGCTATCCCCCCCTCACACACCTGTGCTTGAACTCACTTTGCTTGGAGGTAGGACTTCAAGGGGGATAGGGCTGGCGGGCAAGTTTGGTTAAATAGCTAAAGTTTGTATAGTTAGGAAAAATACAAATTATCTACGAATTTGACATTTGTTCCGTAACTGGAATACAAACCACGCTATTTAATAGGGGTGACTCACCCATTAGGAAGGGTGGATGTCCCAGCCAGTTCTGGCTTTTTGGCTTTGCCTGGGGGCTCGTTATTTGAGTGTATAAGCACCCAAGAAATAAAGAGCCCCTGCACCTCGCTAGAACTGCGGCCTACACAAGCTGTGTGTGAAGGTATGAAGAAGTGTGACTCGTCCTAGGAAGTTGTTCTGAAGTTCTTTAGCAGGAAACTTGTAGACTAGGACTTAACAATACCATCTCGTCAGGGTATGGGGACGTAACAGTATTAACTTAATACTAGGAACACAAGGGAGCATGGTTTACCTGCAGTGGTTTGAGGTCAGCTATGCAGAGAACCCAGGATGCTGCCTTCCCCAAGAGAGGGGATGATGAAGAAAAGAATAAGGGCCAGTCAAACCTTTTCATTCATGCAGACTAAAACCGTATAACAATGCCCTCAACCTTCTGCTACTTGTCCAATAAGGAGCTTGAGGTTTTAAACCAGCTGTTGTGCAGCCAGCGCAGATCCGATAGAGAACGTATCGAGCCTCTTGTGGGTCACGTCTTGTAGGTAGTGGGCTGTGAACATTGTTTGACGCTTCCACACCCCCGCTTGCAGAACCTGCTTCACAGAGAAATTTCTTTTGAAGGCCAGGGACGTAGCTATGCCCCTGACATCATGTGCTCTAGGGCGACGTGACGGAGGAGGATCTGGATTCAAGGCCAGATCAATGACCCTAAGAATCTATGCAGAGATGGTGTTCTTGGTGACCCTCCTCTTAGTCCTTCCTGTGCTGACGAATAGAGCTGGCACATGAGGACGGACTGCAGCTGTTCTTTTGAGGTAGAGCCTCAAACTCCTTACTGGGCACAGTAATAGATGGTCTGGGTCATCTGTTACAGAGCGGAGACTAGAAATCCGGAAGGAGTCGAATCGAGGATCCGCTACTCCAGGATTCTGAGTCTTAGCAATAAACTCAGAGACGAAGCTGAACGTTACCTACCCATATCCGCTTGAATGGGCGATGTCATACGAGAGACCATGAAGTTCGCTGACTCGCTTGGCCGAAGCCAAAGCTAGCAGGAACACCGTCTTCCAGGTTAGGTGGCGATCTGATGCCTGGCGTAATGGTTCATAGGGAAGTCTCTTAAAGAGACCTGAGAACTCGAAACACTTCCGACTGAGGGCAGGTAAATTCATAACTACGAATGAGTAGAGAAAGTTCTAGCGATGAAGAAATGTCCATTCCTTTCAGCCTGAAGGCTAGACTTAAGGCTGAGCGATAGCCTTTCACTGCCGAGACTGAAAGACGCATTTCTTCACGCAAATATACGAGGAACTCCGCTATTGTTGGAATAGTGGCATCGAGTGGAGAGATACCCCTTCCACGACACCAATCACAGAAGACTTTCCACTTTGCCTGGTAGACTGCTGCAGATGACTTTCGCAGGTATCCAGACATCCTGACAGCAACCTGCTGCGAAAATCCTCGCTCAAAGAGATGCTGGATAGTCTCCAGGCGTGAAGTCGTAGTGAAGCTACGGCTTTGTGGAAGATGTTGGCATGTGGTTGCTTGAGAAGATTGTGTTGTGGAGAGAGCTCTCTTGGTAGCTCCGTTAGGAGTTGCAGAAGGTCCGGGAACCATTCCGCATGATGCCATAGCAGAGCTATGAGGGTCATTGAAAGATTGACCGATGTTCTGGTCTTGTTGAGCACCCTCCTCATCAGACAGAACGGGGGAAAGGAGTAAACGTCGATGTTGTCCCACCGTTGCTGGAAAGCATCTTGCCAGAGAGCCTTGGGGTCTGGGACTGGGGAGCAGTACAGCGGGAGCCTGAAGTTCAGGGCCGTTGCGAACAGAGCCACAGTCGGAAAACCCCACAAAGTCAGGAATTTGTTGGTTACTAGATGATCCAAAGACCACTCGGTACTCACTGAGACGCTCTGCTCAGATTGTCGGCGAGCACATTCCTTTTGCCTGGAATAAAGCGTGCCGATAGTGGTATCGAGTGGATTTCGGCCCATCTCAGTATCTCTACTGCTAGATGGTATCGCTACTGTGAAAAAGTACCTCCTTGTTTGTTGATGTAAGCCACTACTGTGGTGTTGTCGCTCATCACTACCACAGAGTGACCCACCAGGTATTGTTGGAACTGTTGAAGGGCCAGAAAGACTGCCTTCATCTCTAGGAGATTTATATGGAGATACTTTTCTGACTCTGACCACAGGCCTGAGGTCGTGTGGTGCAGCACGTGGGGCCCCCACCCTTTCTTTGAAGCGTCCGAAAACAGTATCAAATCCGGGGGGGAAGACGAGAAGATCCACTCCCTTTCGTAGGCTCTCGTCTGCCACCCACCACTGGAGGTCTATCAGTTCCGCCGATCCCATAGGGATCAGGACGTCCGGGGAATCGTGACCTTGATTCCACCGGGACTTGAGTCGCCACTGGAGGGATCTCATCCTGAGGCGACTGTTGGGAACTAGACAAGCCAACGATGAAAGGTGACCAAGGAGACGTAACCACGATTGGGCTGGAAGTTCCTCTCGTCTGAGAAAAGGACTTGCGACCTTTCTGTCTTGCTATCCTGTCGTCTGATGGGAAGGCTTTGTGGAGATTGGTGTCTATAACCATGCCTAGATATACCAGTCTTTGAGTGGGAATCAGTGAGGACTTCTCAAGACTTCTCAGGATTTACCAAGATCCCCAGATCCTGGCAAAGTCTCAGAAGTTTGTCCCGGTGTTGAAGAAGGGATTAAACAGAATCTGCTAGAATTAACCAGTCATCCAGATAACGGAGGAGACAGATGCCAATCCTGTGTGCCCATGAAGATATTAGGGTGAACACACTGGTGAAAACCTGTGGTGCTGTGGAGAGACCGAAGCACAGCACCTTGAATTGGTACTTTTTGTTGTCGAGGCTGAATCTTACGTAAGTGGTACCTCTACATACGAATTTAATCCGTTCCAGAACCAACTTCGGATGTAGAAAATGTTCGGATGTAGAAAATGTTCGGATGTAGAAACGAATTTTCCCATAAGAATACATTGAAATAGGATTAATCCGTGGTTGAGCCCAAAAACCTATGATAACTTCTTAATAACGCACACTAAATTAGATAATAGACATGTAAATAAGAAGAATTAGCAAAAAATTATTAATTAGAAACGGGTTTTTAGTGTCACTTTACCTTAGAAACTCCAGCGCAGGTGTTGTTGGTCTTGCTACGCAGAGAGGAGACAGACGGGCGGCGAGGAGGTAGAGAGGTTTACTACGATAAACGTACAGTACCGTAACTTATTCTAACTTACACTAAGTGAACTTTAACATAACTTAGCTTAATTTTTTTTTTTATATATATATATACAGTATATTTTATATTTTTTTTTACATTTTCTTTTTTTCTTTTTGATGATTAATTTTAATCACTTTCACTCTCTACACTTAAAATTGACTGAATTTCTTTCGCTTCACTCTTTGCCGTTTTCTTTGTTTCACTTTCTTCAGCTTCACTCTTTGCCGTTTTCTTCGAATCACTTACATCCTCTTCATCACGAGTTCGCTTCGTAGTTTTTTAAAAGAACTTATCGATAGATAGTTGCTTGGTACGGCTTTTCAGAATGTTTCGAAAGTGAGTTACGCAAACATCATCGAACTGCGAAACTACACGACAAACCTGCAATTTTTTTGGGTGGTATTTGTCGATGAAGTCGACCACGTCTTGATATTTTCCTAACACCTCTTTTATATGTGCCGAACCTAACACATGTTCTACCTCCTCGCTCCCTTCCTCGTCATCACTCATGTGCTCAGACATACCATGGAGTTCCTTGAGCTCATCTGTGGTAAGTTCGTCGTGATGTTCGGCGACGAGTTCCGTAACGTCATCTGCGCCGACCTCCAGACCCATGGACTTGCCAAGGGAGACGATTTCCTCTACGGCTTCCGCTGCACCCACCACGGGATCAGGTTCGGGGTCAAAACCTTCGAAATCTTGGGAAGAAACTGCATCATGCCACAGCTTCTTCCAGGCAGAATTGAGGGTCCGTTGAGTTAATCCCACCCAAGCCTGATCTATGATCTTCAAACAGTGCACGATGTTGAAGTGGCTCCTCCAAAATTCACGCAAAGTTAAGTTGGTGCTTTGCGTGACATTAAAGCACTGCTTAAATAAGTGCTTGGTGTACAGCTTCTTAAAATTAGAGATGACTTGCTGGTCCATGGGCTGGAGGATAGAGGTGGTATTCGGTGGAAGATACAGCACCTTTATGAACTTAAATTCATCGAAGATATCATCTTCAAGTCTGGGGGGGTGAGCGGGTGCATTGTCAAGGCATAGCAGGCACTTTAAAGGCAATTTCTGTTCATGAAGATACTTCTTCACAGAAGGGCCGAAAACTTTGTTAACCCATTGCACATAGAACTGCCTAGTGACCCAGGCCTTCGAGTTGGATCGCCAGAAAACATGAAGCTGGTCCTTATCGACGTTGTGTGCCTTAAAGGCCCTAGGGTTCTAGGAATGGTAAACCAGTAAGGGCTTGACTTTTAAAGTCCCCGCTAGCGTTGGCACATAGGGCAAGAGTCAACCGATCCTTCATTGGCTTATGCCCAGGCAATTTCTTCTCTTCGGTGGTGATGTAGGTTCGACTGGGCATCTTCTTCCAAAACAGCCCGGTTTCATCACAATTAAACACTTGCTGCTCTACGTTGCCTTCTTCAAGCACGATCCTTTCGAAGTTCTTGACAAAGTCAGCTGCAGCCTTTGTGTCCGCACTAGCAGCCTCTCCGTGGGGAACAACTGAATGAATTCCGGACCGTTTCTTAAATTTCTCAAACCAGCCACGAGATGCCTTGAAATCATCTGAGGAAGGCTCGGTTGAACTCTCCCCAGCATCACCCCAGAGCTCTCCTCCTTCAAGTCCGTAAAGATGGCGTGCGCCTTCTCGCAGATGACGGTCTCGGTGATGGTGTCGCCAACGATCTTTCTGTCCTTGATCCACACTAGCAGAAGTCGTTCCATCTCTTCTATGATAGGGCTACGGCGTTTGAAATTATGGTGATCCCCTTAGAAGGTTTCACTGCTTTAATAGCTTCCTTCTGTTTAAGGATTGTCGAGATCGTCGACATATTACAGCCATACTGTTTAGCAAGTTCACTCATGCGGACACCACGCTCATGTTTTTCAATAATTTCCTGCTTTACGTCTAAAGAAAGCATTTCCTTCTTCCTTTTCTCACCACTACCACTACCACTTGCAAAACTAAGCCTTTTAGGACCCATACTTTACGTAAATTACCGTTATAGGATGCATGTAAAAAATCACGATTAAAACACAGTTAATAGCAGAACGCACAGGGCACAAACCGCAAGAAGCCGACGAGAACAGAAGACTGACCCGAGCCGCGCTAATTGAGGGTCCCTCCGAGGTCGAAGTGCTGCCTTCTATCGGCGGAATCAAAAATTTGCTCGAATTTTACTTCGGATGTTGGAAAATTCGGATGTAGATACGTTCGTGTGTAGAGGTTCCACTGTACTTCCTTGAAGATGGATGGACTGGGATCTGGAAGTACGTGTCCTTCAGATCCAGTGTACACATGAAGTCTTGCGGTCTCACTGCTAGTCTGACCGTGTCTGCCGTCTCCATGCTGAACGTAGTTTGTTTGACAAACTTGTTTAGAGCTGAGAGGTCGATGACTGGTCTCCAGCCTCCAGACGCCTTCTTTACAAGAAAGAGTCGACTGAAGAAGCCTGGAGACTCGTTGAAGACCTCTTGGAGAGCGCCCTTCTTCAACAGGGTCTGGACTTCTGCCCGAAGGGCCTGCACCCTTGCCGATCCCATAGCAAAGGAGCTCAATGACACTGGATTCGTCGTCAGGGGAGGTAGAGATGTTGTGAATGGGGCGCGATATCCCTGACTGATTACGGAAATTGTCCAGGAATCGGCCCCGAGTTGCTGCCACCTGTCTGCGCAACTTTGTAGGCATCCCCCCACTGGTGGACATGCAGGGTGACTGCCAATCCTAGCGTTTGCGGCCTCGGCTGTTCCCTCTAGGATTCTTACCTCCCCTGGAGGACTTTTTGCCTTTCCTATCCTTGACAGGAAAGGGCTTAGACACCACTGTCTTCACTGCTGTCATTGGTTTTGCAGTCTTGGTTGGACGGGACTGCTGGGGTGCTGGAGGCTTATAGGGCTTGAATGGGACTTCCTCCACCTCTCAGCGGCCTGTTCCACATCCTTAGGCTTGAACAGGATGGATCCTTCTAAGAAAGAATGTCTGAGCCTATTGATCTCGGTGCTAGGGACTTTCGGATGGAATCTCTCGGCCACCGAATCCCGACGTTTCAGGATGGTGTTTGCCCACAAGTTCGAGACTTGGTGGGCCAGAAACTCGATCGTCGAGTGCCTGAGAGTAGGAACATCTCCATAGCTTTCCTGGTACGTTCTTTGGAGAAATCCTCAGAGTGTATCAGGATACCTAAGGTCCCTAACCAGATGTCCAGCCACGAAGTGGCTTGCATAGCACACTTCGTAGCCTTCTCCTGGTTAAGGATCTCGGTTGCCGAGAACGAGACCTGCCGGTGGAGTCTCTCTCAAGAGGGACTCCCCTGGTAAGCTCTTCCAATGACTGGTGGAAAGGAAGAGCTAAACAAGGCTCCTCCAAGATCTCAAAGTACCTCCTCTGCTGTACGCGAGGAGGTGGAAGGAGCTTGTTGGCGGCACTGGAACGGTTGGAGGAGGACATCTCAGAGAGCTGTACAGCGATCTTGTCTCTGGTACTCTTAACCCCTTGAGACCAGGGCAGAGCTGCACTGGTCTTAGCGGGTTTCTGAGTACCGAATACACGGTCCAAGACCATGTCCTTGCCCTCTCGAGAAGGGATCTCTGGGTCAGAAAACCCATTGAGAGCCCGAACTTGCCAAAATGACAAATTTGTAGATAATTTGTATTTTTCCTATCTATACAAACCTTAGCAATTTAATAGGGGTATTACTTTCGGCGTAGCAGAAATGACGAGCATTAAAATTTAACGAGGGTTTACTACCCACACCGTTAGTTAGCGGGGGTAGGGGAGGGTAGCTTGCTAACCCCCCCCCCCCCCCCCCCTCACACACACCAGTGCTTGAGCTCACTTTGCTTGGAAGTAGGACTTCAAGGGGGATAGGGCTGGTGGACAAGTTTGATTAAATAGCTAAGGTTTGTGTAGTTATGAAAAATACAAATTATCTACGAATTTGTCATTTGTTCCGTAACTGAGATACAAACCACGCTATTTAATAGGGGTGACTCACAAACCACGCTATTTAATAGGGGTGACTCACCCATTAGGAATGGTGGACGTCCCAGCCAGTACTGGCTTTTTGGCTTTGCCCGGGGGCTCATTATTTGAGTGTGTTAGCACCAAAGAAATAAGGAGTCCCTGCACCTCGCTAGAACCTTGCTATGCAAGGACTGCGGCCTAGGCAAGCTGTGTGTGAAGGCATAACGAAGTATGACTCGTCCTTGGAAGTTGATCTAAAGTTCTTTAGATGGAAACTTGTAGACTAGGACTCTCCCAATACCACCTCGTCAGGGTATGGGGACCTGACAGTATTAACTTAATACACTACTAGGAACACAAGGGAGCATGGTTTACCTGCAGTGGTTTGAGGTCAGCTATGCAGAGAACCCAGGATGCTGCTTTCCCCAAGAGAGGGGATGATGAAGAAAAGAATAAGGGCCAGTCAAACCTTTTCATTCATGCAGACTAAAACCGGGTAACAATGCCCTCAACCTTCTGCTACTTGTCCAATAAAGAGCTTGGGGTATAAAACCAGCTGTTGTGCAGCCACCACAGGGCCGATAGAGAACGTATCGAGCGTCCTGTGGGTCACGTCTTGCAGGTAGTGGGCTGTGAAGGTTGTTGACGCTTCCACACCCTAGCTTGAAGGCCCTGCGTCACTGAAAAATTCTTTTTGAATGCCAGGGACGTAGCTACGCCCCTGACATCATGTGCTCTAGGGTGACGTGACAGAGGAGGATCTGGATTCAGGGACAGATGTATCACCCTGCGAATCCATGCCGAGATGGTGTTCTTGGTGACCCTCCTCTTAGTCTTCCCTGTGCGAACGAATAAGGCTGGCACATGTGGACGAACTGCAGCTGTTCTTTTAAGATATAGCCTCAAACTCCTTACTGGGTATAGTAAGAGATGGTCTGAGTCATCTGTTACAGAACGGAGACTAGAAATCCAGAAGGAGTCGAATCGAGGATCCGCTACTCCAGGATTCTGAGTCTTAGCAATGAACTCGGGGATGAATCTAAACATTACTTCCCCCCATCCCCTTGAATGGGCGATGACATACGAGAGGCCATGAAGTTCGCTAACACGCTTGGCCGAAGCCAAAGCTAGTAGGAACACCGTCTTCCACGTTAGGTGGCGATCTGAAGCCTGACGTAATGGTTCATAAGGAGGTCTCTTAAGAGACCTGAGAACTCGAACCACGTTCCATGGAGGTGGTCTCACTTCGGACTGAGGGCAAGTAAGTTCATAACTTCGTATGAGTAGGGAAAGTTCCAGCGAAGAGGAAATGTCCATTCCTTTCAGCCTGAAGGCTAGACTTAAGACTGAGCGATAGCCTTTCACAGCCGAGACTGAAAGGCGCATTTCTTCACGCAAATACACGAGGAACTCCGCTATTGTTGGAATAGTGGCATCGAGTGGAGATACACCCCTTCCACGACACCAACCACAGAAGACTTTCCACTTTGCCTGGTAGACAGCTGCGGATGACTTTCGCAGATGTCCAGACATCCTGACTGCAACTTGTTGCGAAAATCCTCTCTCAGCAAGGAGATGCTGGATAGTCTCCAGGCGTGAAGTCATAGCGAAGCTACGGCTTTGTGGAAGATGTTGGCATGTGGTTGTCTGAGTAGATTGTGCCGTGGAGGGAGCCCTCTCGGTAGCTCCGTTAGGAGTTGCAGAAGGTCCGGAAACCATTCCGCATGATGCCATAGCAGAGCTATGAGGGTCATCGAAAGATTGACCGATGATCTGGTCTTGTTGAGCATCCTCCTTATCAGACAGAACGGGGGAAAGGCGTAAACGTCGATGTTGTCCACCCGTTGTTGGAAGGCATCTTGCCAGAGAGCCTTGGGGTCTGGGACTGGGGAGCAGTACAGCGGAAGCCTGAAGTTCAGAGCCGTTGCGAACAGATCCACAGTCGGAGAACCCCACAAAGTCAGGACTTTGTTGGGTACTAGATGATCCAAAGACCACTCGGTACTCACTATCTGAGACGCTCTGCTCAGATTGACGGCGAGCACATTCCTCTTGCCTGAAATGAAACGTGCCGATAGTGGTATCGAGTGGATTTCGGCCCATCTCAGCATCTCTACTGCAAGATGGGATAGTTGCTTTGAAAAGGTACCTCCTTGTTTGTTGATGTAAGCCACTACTGTGGTGTTGTCGCTCATCACCACCACAGAGTGACCCACCAGGTACTGTTAGAACTGTTGAAGGGCCAGAAAGATGGCCTTCATCTCTAGAAGATTTATATGGAGGCACTTTTCTGATTCTGACCACAGGCCTGAGGTCGTGTGGTGCAGTACGTGGGCCCCCCAGCCTTTCTTTGAGGCGTCCGAAAACAGCATCAAATCCGGGGGGAGGACGAGAAGATCCACTCCTCTTCGTAGGTTCTCGTCTGTCACCCACCAATGGAGGTCCGTCCGTTCCGCAGGTCCCATAGAGATCATGATGTCCGGGGAATCGTAACCTTCATTCCACCGGGACTTGAGCCGCCACTGGAGGGATCTCATCCTGAGGCGACCGTTGGGAACTAGACGAGCCAAAGAAGAAAGGTGACCGAGGAGACGTAACCACGATTGGTCTGGAAGTTCTTCTCGTCTGAGAAAAGGGCTTGCGACCTTCCTCAGCCTTGCTATCCTGTCGTTTGATGGGAAGGCTTTGTAGAGTTTGGTGTCTATAACCATGCCTAGATATACCAGTCTTTGAGTGGGAAGCAGAGAGGACTTCTCGAGATTTACCATGATCCCCAGATCCTGGCAAAGTCCCAGAAGTTTGTCCCGGTGTTGAAGAAGGGATGACACCGAGTCTGCTAGGATCAGCCAGTCGTACAGATAACGGAGGAGACGGATGCCGATCCTGTGTGCCCACGAAGATATTAGGGTGAACACTGTGGTGAAAACCTGCGGTGCTGTGGAGAGACCAAAACACAGCAGCACCTTGAACTGGTACTCCTTGTTGTCTAGGCAGAATCTTAAGTACTTCCTTGAAGACGGATGAACTGGGATCTGGAAGTACGCGTCCTTAAGATCCAGTGTACACATGAAGTCTTGCGGTCTCACTGACCGTGTCTGCGGTCTCCATGCTGAACGGAGTTTGTTTGACAAACTTGTTCAGAGCCGAGAGGTCGATGACTGGTCTCCAGCCTCCAGATGCCTTCTTTACAAGAAAGAGTCGACTAAAGAAGCCCGGGGATCCGTCGAGGACCTCTTGGAAAGCGCCCTTCTTCAATAGGGTCTGCCCTTCTGCCCGAAGGGCTTGCCCCTTTGCTGATCCCATGGCAAGGGAGCTCAATGACACTGGATTCGTTGTCAGGGGAGGTAGAGATGTTGTGAACGGGACGCAATATCCCTGACTGATTACCGAAATCGTCCAGAAATCGGCCCCGAGTTGCTGCCATCTTTGTAGGCATCCCCCACTGATGGACATGTAGGGGGACTGCCAATCCTAGCGTTTGCGGCCTCGGCTGCTCCCTCTAGGATTCTTACCTCCTCTGGCTTAGACACCACTGTCCTTGCTGCTGCCGTTGGTTTTGTGGTCTTGGTCGGACGGGACTGCTGGGATGCTGGAGGCTTATAGGGCTTGGATGTCAAAGCCCTATGCAAGAAGGAGTCTTGATGGGAGTTCCTCCACCTCTCAGCGTCCTGTTCCACATCCTTAGGCTCAAACAAATTCGTTCCTTCTAAGGAAGAATGCCTGAGCCTATTTATCTCGGTACTAGGGACCTTCTGATGGAACCTCTCAGCCACAGAATCCAGATGTTTCAGGATGGTGTTTGCCCACAAGTTCGAGACTTGGTGGGCCAGAAACTTGATCGTGCGAGTGCCTGAGAGGAGGGACGTCTCCATAGCTTTCCTGATACGTTCTTTAGAGAAATCCTCAGAGCGTATCAAGATACCTAAGGTCCGTAACCAAATATCCAGGCATAGCACACTTCGCAACCTCCTGGTTAAGGATCTCGGTTGCCGAGAACGAGACCTGCCGGTTGGAGTCTCTCTCAAGAGGGACTCCCCTGGTAAGCTCTTCGAACGAATGGTGGAGAGGAAGAGCCAAACAAGGCTCCTCCAAGATCTCGAAGTACCTCCTTTGTTGTACGCGACGAGGTGCGAGAAGCTTGTTGCCGGCACTGGAACGGTTGGAGGAGGACAACTCGGAGAGCTGAACAGCGATCTTGTCCCTGGTACTCTTAACCCCCTGAGACCACGGTAGAGCTGCACTGGCCTTAGAAGGTTTTTGAGTGCCAAATACACGGTCCAAGACCGTGTCTTTGTCCTCTTGAGGGGGGATCTCTGGGTCGGCAAACCCATTGAGAGCCCTTATAAGAGTCAGCATCTGCCAAAATGCATGCTCTGACTCTTGTAGTTCTCCTTCGGGTCTTGGACTTGCAGCGAAGTCTCCTATCCCCAAAGGCTCTTCTTGGGGAGATTTACGGACATTCTACAAGTGGCTAGCTGGCTCCATCCTAAGTCTTGTCGAGGATTTTGGTACCGTCTTCGAGTCCTTCGACTACCTCCTGAGAGGGATGTAGGACTCTTAACATAGACGGTGGCAAGTTCTTTTCAGCCCCTACCTAGGAAGACTTTTCAATGCGAAGTGGGGTTTCCCTCACTGGTGCGATGGGGGAATTCCCACCTCACGCGACTCCCCTAAGGACGGGAAGTCCTCGTCCGACAGGGAAGGAGAAAAAGTCTGGGGGGGGGTGAAGGAACCTGCCTCGAGGGCCTGCGAGGAGTCAACTTAGCTCTTGGAGAAGTCACCGCGTCCGGAACTCCTCTTTTTCTCTTCAGAGGGGTAGAGACAGCCAAGGATCTGTGCCCCAACTCAGAGAGAACAGGCTTGAAAGCCTGCATAACTGCTCTGATTAGCGGACCGAACCACGGTTGTTGACTGACAGCAGCGCTGTCAGACGCTCCCTCTGGAGGGACAGGGATCGACGGATCCCTGGGAGGAGTTTCCATTGGGGGGTTCGCCTGAAAAGAAGAAGAGATCCTGGACCTTTCTGGATGCTTCCCTTCCGCCGCAGTGCGTGCTGTTATGCGCTTGTGGGGAGAGGAATGCGGCAATGGAGACCTTGCCATGCGTTGTCCAGCAGCCTCGCTCGCGGGAGGGTATAGACACTCACGCGGGGGCGCGTAATGGTACTCGCCCGATAAAGAATACCAGGGGCCGCGCGCGGGAGACTACTAATGCGCGAGCGATTGCGAGGGCGGGCAGGAGAGTGATAGCGCGTAGGAGCGTGCGCGGGAGACTGTTGGTACGCAGGAGACTGATTCCGTGTTGAAGGGCCAGAAAGATGGCCTTCATCTCTAGAAGATTTAGATGGAGGCACTTTTCTGATTCTGACCACAGGCCTGAGGTCGTGTGGTGCAGTACGTGGGCCCCCCAGCCTTTCTGTGGTTGGTGTTCGCGCCCCCTAGTAGATGTCGTAGGGCGCGCGCGCGCAGGAGAGATACCCCTGGCGCGCAGTTGGAGCCTGTGCGTGTGGGCACGCATCTTGTGGGTGCGCATCAGTTTGGTGGTGCGCAACTGTAGGAGAGAATGGGCGCGCGCGTATCCTCGTGAGCGCGAGAGGGTGACTGCACGTGAACATGCGTTGGTGAGCGCTGGCGCGTCGGAGAAGTCTTTGACCTCCCGACAGCGCCCAGATCCAAAGATCGTGGGCGTGCAGGAGAGATCGCTGTGCGTGGGCGCGAGAGAGCACTGGCGTGCAGGAGAGCACTGACACGCTGGCGAGTGCTGACGAGTTGGAGAGCGCCGACGTGTAGGAGCGCGCTGGCGGGCAGGAGGTTTATGGCGCGCAGTGGCGCACTGACGCGCAGGTGAGCTACCTCAGACAAAGCCTGACGCGCAGGAGAACGTTGGCGAGCATGTCCATCATGGCGCGTAAGGGACGTATGTGCGCGATGGCGCATACGCCCTTTAAGCCCCGTAACAGGGTTCGATGCCGGACGCGCATGTAAGTCAGGTTTCTTAGGCGCGTAGCGCGCATCAGCTCTCAGGAACGGTGACGGCAGGTCAGCAGGTCTGTCGGGTGGAAGGTCGACGTGTCCTTTGCAAGGACGACCTTCCACCGAAGGGGATCATGAACGATACGCTGAGAGGTCCAGGACCATAGCAGGAACAGTCGGTGAAAGCTGACAAGGCTCCTCTGCGGCGGACTGAAACGGAGATGATGAACCAAAGAGGCGCCTCCTCACCACAGGTGAAGGAAGGCCTCTCGGGCAAAGAGGAAGGCGATCCTTGCGACGGATGCACCCTCTGGGGGCCGTTGGATCAGCAAGCTGACCTTCTGCAGTCCTCCGAAAAGGAGTCTCTGTAAGTGAACTCTCCCGAGGGGGAGAAACACCAGCAGGAGAGACTGTTGGACTTAGTTTCTCCCTCGTTGGTTGAGCAGGAACGGGAGAAACTAAGCCTTCAGCTACTGCGGGATGTGAAGAGGCAGAGGTATTAGGAGATACCGCATCGGATACCTCTGACACCACAATGTCGACAATTGACAGAGGATCAACCTCTGCCAAAGTTGACGATTGCTTGACAGCGGCACCCAATCGGATGTAGTCAAGTAATACTTCATTGGAGGGCGAACCCTCAAGTCCCAAGGAAGACCAAAGCTGAAAAAGATTGGTTAATGACACATCCTCCCCCGGGGGGAGAGGTGGAGCTGCCTCACTAGAGGAGGCAACGCCATCTCTCGAACCCCGAGTTTGGAAAACAGAACCATGGTCTACGCTACCACTCGATTGATTGATTTAAGGTTTTTAGGCATCCTGACATCTAGGGTCATTGACGCCGATATCATTTAGTTTATATATATAAAAAAATTAAAGAATATTCAATTAAAACCATAAAAGTTAGTAAGTCATTATAAAAGTTAGATAGTTTTCAAAAGACCCGCTTCTGAAACAAATCTAAAAATGCCACTTGCATAGTAGGACACATCATGTCCAAGAATCTTGGTAAGGATGAACCTGCCACCCTCACCTCGAGTATCTAACAAATATCTATTCCACAAGTTATTATAATTAGGGCATTCAGTCAATAGATGCCTCACTGTTAGAGGTACCAAACAGTCGTCACAATACGGTTGGTGTTGGCCCTTCATCAGAAACTCGTGTGTTAACCGAGTGTGACCAATACGGAGACGACAAAGAGAAGTCTCCCATTTTCGGGGCATCGTGTTATACCTCCAAGGAGTTATGACATTCGTTACCTCTCTCATTTTATTGCCATCTAGACTATCCCAGTGCTGTTGCCATTTATTGCAATGCAATTTCTTGATGTTAGGTAGATAATCATTACACGGAATAGGATACTTTCTTGGCAGCATTCTTTGCCAGTGAATCTGCCTTCTCAATCCAGACACATCTACATGTGCTGGAGCCCAACAAAATCAAACCATTATACCTCTGCGTCCAATAATAAAGAGCCATTCTAAAATCTTTAAAACTAGAGGGTTACTAGGATTAAAAACTTCTAAAGCTTGAAGGACACTCCTTGCATCACTAAAAATTGTAAAGTTACCCTCTTTCTCCAATGCTATTTTCTCAATAGCAGTTAATATGCCATAAAGTTCGGCAGTGAATATGGAAGCTGTTAGAGGAAGTGCACCTCTACAATTAAAATCCTTACTATGTACTCCAAATCCAATGCCAGCATCAGATTTGGAGCCATCAGTATATATAAAAGTCAATCCTCTATGTTCTTCAAAATGTTCCATAAAAAGAGACCTGGCTTCTAGGTTAGTCATATTCCTCTTAACTCCAATAAAGTATTTACAAAAAAATATCTCTGGGAATTTCCATGGAGGTGTTGATGATACCTTGAATAGAAGTACCTTACTTCTAATTATATCCAGACTGTTTAATAATCGTTTCACCCGAAAGCCATAAGGTTGAGGAGATTTTGGGTGCAACTCAAAGTATGATGTGTGTCTCACAAGGCTTGCAGTCTAAAAGGCTAAAGAGTTGGGGAGTCTTTGCAATCTAAACCAATACTGAACAATGGAAGACATTCGGTAAAGGTCTAGAGGTAACTCTCCAGCATCAACAAGGAGACTTGGGATAGGCGAGGTTCTAAATGCTCCCGTGGACAATCTAATTCCTGCATGATGTATTGAATCTAATATTTTTAATCGGCTTGGGGTGGCTAAAGAGTATATTTCACATCCATAACTAATTTTGGAAAAAATCAAGGCCTTGTATAATTTTAAAATAGTATTGTGGTCTGGCCCCCATGATGTATGGGACAAAACTTTTAAAATATTCAGAGCTTCAACACATTTAGCTTTTAGCGCTTTTAGGTGAGAAACCCATGGAAGTCTACAATCAAATATCAAACCTAAAAATTTGGTTTCCGATACACATGGGATCCGTTGACCTTGAATGTATATATCTGGGTCTGGATGTGCTCCCGGATACGACAGAAATGTTCCATAGTAGTTTTACTGGTCGAGAACTTAAATCCATTCATATCAGCCCACTGGATAATTTTGTCAATTGAGAGCTGTAGTTTTCTCTCAACCATTACCATTCTGGCTCCAGCAAATGAAATGGAGAGATCATCCACAAATAATGTTGAGAGAACATCCTGGGGAATTGCTGAGGATATCCCATTAATTGCTAGTGCAAAAAGGGTTACACTCCGCACACTACCCTGAGGAACTCCTTCTTCCTGGCACTTACTCTCTGATAGAGCTTCCCCAACTCTCACTCGAAAAACTCTATGTGAAAGAAATGCCTGAATAAATAGTGGCAGCTCTCCTCTCAATCCGATTTCATGAATGGTTTTAAGTATACCATATCTCCATGTGGTATCATATGCCTTTTCAAGGTCAAAAAATACTGTAACATGGTGCTGTTTGGAAGCAAAGGCTTCACAAATAGAAGACTCAAGTCGTATCAACACATCAGTTGTTTAGTGCATATTTCTGAATCCACATTGAATCGGTGATAAAATACCTTTCTTTTCAAGGTACCATATCAGCCTTGCATTGACCATCTTCTCCCTGATTTTACATAAACAAGATGTCAATGCAATAGGACGATAGTTTGCTGGTAAAAACTTGTCTTTACCGGGTTTTAAAAAGGCTAAAATAATGGCTAGTTCCCAAACACTTGGGTAACTATGATCATGCCATATTCTACTAATAATGCTTAAAATAAATAGCTTTGTATTAAAATGTACATGTTTAATCATTGCATATGGAATTCCATCAGGTCCAGGGGCTGTATCATTGCAATGAGCAAGTGCGGAATCAAATTCTCTTTCAGTGAAAGGAGAATTATACGACTCTTCCCTTCTTGTTGCAAAATTTAAAATTTTCTTTTCTTCAACGCTCCTATACTGGTGACCAGGGGCTCCTACACACTTGCTGGATACATTTGAAAAATTATTAGCCAGGGCATTGCTAACATCATTTGCTTCAGTTACATACTGACCATTCACCTTCAACACTGGTGGTGGGTTGGGGGTGAATTTGCTAGCTATCTTTTTTACTTTCCTCCACACAGCAGATGGTGGTGTTCTACTGTTAATGGAGGAAACAAAAGACATCCATGACTGGCACCTTGCTTCTTTCATGGCACGACGGAATTGTGCTCTACATTTCTTGTACATAATTAAATTCTCATCAGTTCGGAGTCTACGCAATCATGTTAGAGATCTTCTTGTGGCTCTGTGGAGGGCAGTTTGTTCTGAAGACCACCACGGGACTGGTCGTCGTTTGAATAACCCTGTTGTTTTGGGAATTGAATTGACTCCTGGTGTATGGAGAGTTCCATTCAGTAAGTCTATGGCATCATCGATATTTTCAACCTGTTCAGCATCCCCCTCAATTTCGCTTAGCTCACAAAATTTTTCCCAGTCCACCTTGTCAAGATTCCATCGTGGCGATCTCTGTAAAGGTGGACCATTGTTGGTGTTTATAATGATTGGTGCATGATCACTAGTATGCCAATCATCTAATGTTCTCCAATCAAAGTCGAGAAGGCAATTAGAGCTTACGATTGATAGGTCAATACATGACAAGGTACCTGTCTGGACATGAAAGTGTGTGGGCTCTCCTGTATTAAGGAGTCCCACATCTTCATTTTCCACAATTGATGATATGATATTTCCCCTCGTGTTTGCTAAAACATCACCCCACAAAGGATGTCTACCATTCAAATCTCCAAGTAAAAGAAAAGGTTGAGGGAGTTGTTGAATCACCTCCACTAAGTTATCATACAAAATGTTATCATTTGGAGGCAAGTACAGAAAACAAATTGTATATTTTCTCCCTATGTCAATCTGTACAACCACTGCCTGCAGAGGTGTACGAATAGACAGAGAAACTTGGGGAACATCTCGACGAACGTATATGAGACTTCCGCCATGGCTCCCCACTTGGTGATCATATGGTGTCCTATAACTAATATATTCGCGAGGACAAGGGTATTAGCATCAAGCTTGCTCTCCTGTAGACTTACAATTCTGGGGGAATGCTCGTTAACTGAGAGCTTAAGTTCTTCATATTTGGCCCTTAAACCCTGACAATTCCATTGCAAAATGGAGGAAAAAACTATGGTTTATTTTTTGGAAGAGCTTTTAGATGAAGTCTTCCCATTAGCAATTTTTGATCTAATGCTATTTCCCGGTGGTTTTATTAGAGGGGGTCTTGATAAATATGGTTTTTTGTTTGTGCTTTTCTTGTTGTCCTTCTGATCCAATTGTTGAGGGGGATGGTGGACCTCAACTTGAATTTCTGATTTATTTAAATTGTCTTCTGGGTGATCAGAAACATCAACAGACAAAACATCATATTTATTTGATGTCATAACTCTAATATTTCTTATGGAAGGGGGGTGAGAGAGATGGAGGTCTCTCTCTTTTCCTATTTATAGGTGGTGAGGATCTACCAGGTTTTTGCACCTTCCCTACCACAGGTGCACCTGGTAACTTTGTTTCGGGTGGAACCTCCGTCAAATCAGGCAAGGACATGGCCTGAGAGAGGTTAGTACTATTGCTGGTAATGGGGGATGAAGTTTGTATAGAAGTGGGTAGTGTCGCAGTTTTAATACACAGTGGCAAAGCCTTGGAAGGCAATAGGCTTACCTTGTCACGTAAAACTTTACTATCATTAGATGATGTATTTCTTTTCTTGGAATTACTGGCAGCACTATGTGGGTCCGATGTCTCCTGTGGTATATTTTCTCTTGATTTCAGTGCCTTTGCATAGCTGTTTGTTTTTTTCAGTAGTCTTTTGGCATGTCCTACACTCATGTGTTCTACACTGGATTTGTTGAGGGCTGCTTCTTCAAACTTATAAATCTTGCAGCTCCTGTCAGTGGATTTATGGTTTGAATTGCAATTCAAACAGCTGGGCTCAAGTGTACACTCTCCATGATAAGGACTGGCACAGATGCTACACATTTTTTCATTTTTACAAACTTTAGAAGGATGCCCAAATTTGAAACATTTGAAGCATTGTAAGGGCTTTTATTTAAAATGTCGAACTTTTATTCTTTCATTTTCAATATCGATGTGGAAAGGCACATCAGCATCCTGGAAAGTAAGGATAATCATTGACATCCCAGGAATCTTATGCACTTTCCACACTGTTAATGGGCACATGGCCAGTATTTCCTCTTCTGTAAATTCATACAGATCTTTATTGAAGACTACTCCCCTTCCGTAACTAAAGTTTAGGTGGGGTTTGACATCTAACATATCCTCATCACTGCTTGTCGTAAGGTTAGACAGTATTACTGATTGCGTGTATGATTTTGCATGGATTAGGAAGCTATTTTTCCCAAAGCGAGATATATCACCTGGTGCAATGGTTCCTACCTTTTTCTGAATTAGTTTGCTAATTTTAAAATAATTCCCATTACTCCCTTTAGGCTCGGCAACAAGCCACATTGGTGGTTTTGGCTTTCTTTGGGGGAGCATAATTAAATCGATATCTTTCTCAAACCAGTCAGCAGGTCTATATACATCCAAACTGTTTGGTATCTTATCACATAGGGCACCCATGACATTCAAGTTATTAATTTTGATATCATTGATGTTTCATATTGCATTGAATGCTTCTTCATGATTATTATAAGTTATCCATGAATGCCATTTTTCATTTTCAAGTTTCATTCTAATTTCTTTTATCACTCCATAGCATCTAAATGCTTTATATATCATATCATAATCAGTATTTATTGGAATTTGGGTAACATGAAGGATTCTTAGTTTCAATTTGTTACCAGACTTAATTGGTTTTAAAACATTAGTAGAGGGGTCCTTTTTTGTTCCTAGGTCGTCAACAGAATTTTCCTTAATTGAATTAGCAGAGGTCGTCAACAGTGCCGGGGGAGAGTCAGCGTATCCAGGGGATGGGGGTTCGTTACAGAATCCATTAGACGAGAGAGAGAGAAAAAAGGGTTAGTTTGATGTACCTGCTCGAGAATGTTAGGCCATCACACGTCAGAAAGGAAATTTGCACTCTCCACTATCGGCACAATGAGAGTATACTTTCCAGATGGTCCACTCCATACCCTACTCGAAGGATAGCATCAAAACAGATATAGAGGCACAGGTGTAAGCTGAACCCGCCTGTTAGGACTGAGACCAAGAAATTATGGAATCATCCTCCCCATATCTGTAATGACGGGCTTCCGGCCAAAAGCCGAGAGTCCTACCCCAAGCATTGGATCCCCCTGGATTCAGAAGACCCAACAATTGAGAATAGTTCGGCCAAAAAGGTCCAAACCATCTTCGGGATGGCTGAAATCATCCAATACTCTCACATATAGCTTTGAATGCAAACACCTCCCAACCGTGATACCTCCTCCCACTCATCAAAGCAGGCAGCAATAAAGGATGTATGAACATCCCCGCCGGGGCTACAATGGATGTAGAAACATCCAAGCCATAGGAAAAAAAAAAAAATAATAAATATATATGTACATAATATATACACATTTATAATGAGGGAAATTTTTCTCATAGAGTTTGGAAAGCAAGACGAAAGAAAGTTTATGAAATTAGGAAAAGGTCGAAGTAATATTGAGAAAAAGAAAAAGGTGAAAGAGAGAAATTTAGATTCGAACTGGGGGAACAATTTCCCCAAGTTCGAGAGCCCTCTTGCCCGTCACCAAGTTTCAGCACGGGAATGAAATGCCGTGCTGAAGCTTAATGACTTCATCAAGGCATTCTCTCATTAAGAGGGCGCTACCACTCGACGATCTCTCGAAAGAGACCACTCGAGTGGGAGCTTCGGAGGAGGTTTGAGCAATGGAAGAAGAGTCCTTGGGTTTTTCTCCTTTCAAAGAAACCTTCGAAGGAGAAAGATCCCGCTTGGACTTCTTCTTACGTCGCTGAGAAAACCTCTCCCACTGAGAGGTAGACCACTCCCTACACTCACCACACTTGTTATTACTTTCACACCGTTGACCTCTACACTAAGGGCAAAGGGTGTGAGGGTCTGTTTCGACCGCTGACATGAATGATCCGCAGGGGCGGTCGGGTAATCCAGGACAGGTGTGCATAATCGCAGAGGCCAACTTCACACACAAACCTGTCAAAGAAAAAGCAAAAAAGCATTAATGGCTGCCAAGAGAGAGGACACGTCCGACTACCATCCGAGCCGAGAGCAAAGTGAGCTCAAGCACAGGTGTGTGTGTGTGGGGGGGGTAGCAAGCTACCCTCCCCTACCACCGCTAACTAGTGGTGTGGGTAGTAAACCCTCGTTAAATTTTAATGGCTCGTCATTTCAGCTACGCCGGAAGTAAAACCCCTATTAAATAGCATGGTTTGTATGCCAGTTCTGGAACAAAAACCTGTTCTGACTCTTGCTGTTCTCCTCCTGATGCCGGACTTGCAGCGAAGTCTCCTGTCCCCAAAGGCTCTTCTTGGAGAGTCGTGGACGTTCTCCGAGTGGCTAGTTGGCTCCGTCCTTGGTCTTGTTGAGGACTTTGGTAAAGTCTTAGAGTCCTTCGATTCCTTCCTGGGAAGGATGTAGGACTCTAACATCGAAGATGGTAAGTTCCTTCCAGCCCCCACATGAGAAGACCTCTCAGCACGAGGAGAGGTTTCCCTCATTGGTGCGATGGGGGAAAATCTCACCTTACGTGATTCCCCTGATGACAGGAATTCCTCGTCTGACAGGGAAGGTGAGATCTGGGGGAGTGAAAGAACCTGCCTCGAAGGCTTGCGTGGAGTCAACTTAGCCCTCGGAGAAGTTACCGCGTCCGGAACTCCTCTTTTCCTCTTCAGAGGGGTAGAGACAGCCAAGGATCTGTGACCTAATTCAGAAAAAACAGGCTTGAACGCCTGTGTAACGGCTCTGATTAGTGCACCGAACCAAGGCTGTTAGCTGATAGAGGCATTGTCAGACACCTCCTTTGAAGGGCCAGGGATAGAAGCATCCCTGGGAGGAGTTCCTATTGGTGGGTTTGCCTGGAAAGATTTAGGGATCCTGGACTCTCTGGATGTTTCCCTTCCGCCGCAATACGCGCTGTTACGCGTTTGCGGGGAGGGGAATGAGGCGATGGCGACCTTGCCATGCGTTGTTCAGCAGTCTCGCGCGCGGGAGGTATATAGACGCTCGCGCGGGGGCGCGTAATGGTGCTCACGCGATGGAGAATACCAGGGAACGCGCGCGGGAGACTGCTGGTGCGAGGGCGCGCGGGAGACTGATGGCGCACAGAAGTGCACGCGGGAGACTGTATGCGTATAGGCGAGCGCGCGCGCAGGATCAGGGCGTTGAATATGCGGGCGAGAGTTTGCGCGCCCCTGAAGAAGCTGTAGGGCGAGCGCGCGCAGGAGAGATACTCCCGGCGCGCGGGAGCGCAGTTGAAGCCTATGCTGCTCGTGGGCGCGCGTCAGAATGGTGGCGCGCAACTGCAGGAAAGGATGGGCGAGGGCGGGCGCTTATCCTCATGGATGCGTGCAGGTGACTGCGTATGTCGGCGCGATGGTGACCACTGGCGCGCTGGAGAAAGCTGGCCCGTAGGCGAGTGATGGCGCGTTGGCGAGTGATGGCGCGTTGGCGAGCGCTGGAGCGTGGGAGAAGTCAAGATAGACTTCCCAACAGCACCCAGATCAGAAGATCATGGGCGTGCAGGAGAGGTGACTGCTGGGCGTGGGCGCGGGCGAGACCACTGGCGCGTAGGAGAGCGCTGGCGTGCAGGAGGTTGCTGGCGCGCAGGAGGTTGATGACGCGCAGAGGAGCGCTGACGCGCAGGTGAGGGTTGGCGCACAGCTGGGCGTGGTCGCGCTTGCTCAGGCAAAGCCTGGCGTGCAGGAGAACGTGGGCGCGTAAGCTCAGCATAGCGCGTGAGGGAAGTATGAGCGCGTTGGCGCATACGCCCTTGATGCCCTGCATTAGGGTTAGAAGACAATACCTGACAAGCGTGGAGGTCAGGTTTCGTTGCCGCGTACCGCGCATCAGCATCCAGGAACGGCGATGGCAGGTCAGCAGGTCTGTCGGGTGGAAGGTCGACGTGTCCTTTGAAAGGACGACCTTCCACCGAAGGGGATCGCGAACGATCCACAGAGAGGTCCAGGACCAAAGCAGGAACAGTCGGTGATCGATGACGAGGCTCCTCTGCGGAGGACTGCAACGAAGATGTAGAACCAAAGAGGCGCCTCCTCACCGCAGGTGAAGGAAGGCCTCTCTGGTGAAGAGGAAGGCGAGCCTTGCGACGAATATGCCCTCTGGGGGCCGTGGGATCAGCAAGCTGACCTTCTGCAGTCCTCCGAAGAGGAGTCTCTGTAAGTGAACTCCCCCGAGGGAGAGAAACACTAGCTGGAGAGACTGTTGGACTTAGTTTCTCCCTCGTTGGTTGAACAGGAATGGGAGAAACTTAGCCGTCGGCTACTGTAGGGTTTGAAGAGGCAGAGGTAATGGGAGATACCGCATTGGATACCTCTTACACCACAAAGTCGACAATCGACAGAGGATCAACCTCTGCCAGAGGCGGTGATTGCTTGACAGCGGCACCCAATCGGATGTAGTCAAGTAAGACTTCCTTGGAGGGCGAACCCTCAAGCCCCAAGGAAGACCAAAGCTGAAAGAGATGGATTAGTGATACATCCTTCCCCGGGGGGAGAGGTGGAGCTGCTTCGCTAAGGGAAGCAATGCCATCTCTCGAACCCCGAGCTTGGAAAACAGTACAACGGTCTACGCTACCACTCGACGGTCTCTCGAAAGAGACCGACCGAGTGGGAGCTTCGGAGGAGGTTTGAGCAACGGAAGAAGAGGCCTTGAGTTTTTCTCCTTTCAAAGAAACCTTCGATGGAGAAATATCCCGTCTGGACTTCTTCCGTCGCCGCGAAAACCTCTCCCACTGGGAGGTAGACCACTCCCTGCACTCACTACACGTATTATCGCTATCACACCGTTGACCTCTACACTAAGGGCAAAGGGTGTGAGGGTCTGTCTCGACCGCCGACATGAATGCTCCACAGGGGCGGTCGGGTAATCCTGGGCAGGTGCGCATAATAGCAGAGGCCAACTTCACACACAACTGTCAAAAAAAGAAAGCAAAATAGCATTAATGGCTGCCAATGAGCGGCGAGGATGACAGCGGACAGGTCCGACTACCATCCGAGCCGAGAGCAAAGTGAGTTCAAGCACAGGTGTGTGAGGGGGGGGGGGGGGGGTAGCAAGTTACCCCCCCCCCCCCCGCTAACTGGTGGTGTGGGTAGTAAACCCTCGTTAAATTTTAATGGCTTGTCATTTCAGCTACGCCGAAAGTAATACCCCTGTTAAATAGCATGGTTTGTATTCCAGTTACGGAACAATTGACCTTTTAATTACATGGAGAAATATGGTATGTGAATACAGTAAAGTACTGTATATAAAATTTATGGACAATAATTGCTTATTACTATATTCTCTTCTCCACTAATGGTACTGCAAACATGTTCTCTTTTGTATTAGCATGAAAGATGAAAGACAAAGCAGTTGCAAAAGAGCTGATAAAAACTACAAACTTTGCAGACTCCCTATAATGACATTGTTTTATTTACTTATTGGTAGTGTAACATCAGTGGTCACAGATGCTGAAAAATACTTAATTCGTGTATACATATACAGTTTCCCATTTTTCCATATACTGTACTGTCTATGCATATCTTGATAGCATCCCAATAAAGATGTTGGCTACATATTCAGCTCCCCAAAAAATTTGATTCAAATAAAATGACAAATTCATAGGTAATTTGTATTTTTCCTAACCATACAAACCTTAGCCATTTAATATGGGTAATTACTTTCGGCGTAGCTGAAATGACGAGCCATTAGAATTTTAACGAGGGTTTACTACCCCACCGCCAGTTAGCGGAGGGTAGCTTGCTACCCCCCCCCATCACACACACCTCTGGTGAGCTCACTTTGCTTAGAGGTAGGACTTCACGGGGGATAGGGCTGACGGGCAAGTTTGATTAAATAGCTAAGGTTTGTATAGTTAGGAAAAATACAAATTACCTACGAATTTGTCATTTGTTCTGTAACTGAAATACAAACCACGCTATTTAATATGGGTGACTCAACCCTTAGGAAGGGTGGTAAGTCCCGGACAGTACTGGCTTTTGGCTTTGCCCGGGGACTCAGTATCTGAGTGTGTCAGCACTCAACAATACGGAGTCCCTGCACCTCGCTAGCACCTTGCTATGCAAAGGCTGCGGCCTACGTAAGCAGTGTGTGAAGGTTTGAAAAGTGACTCGTCCTAAGAAGTTGACCTGAAGTCCTTTAGATGGAACCTTTAGGCTAGGACTCTCCCAATACCACCTCGTCAGGGTATGGGGACGTGACAGTACAGTATTAGCTTAATACTAGGAACACTCACAAGGAAACATGGTTTACCAGCAGTGGTTTGAGGTCAGCTGTGCAGAGAACCCAGGATGCTGCTTTCCCCAAGTGAGGGGAAGATGAAGAAAAGAATAAGGGCCAGACATACCTTTTCATTCATGCAGACTAAGACCGGGTAACAATGCCCTCAACCCTCTTCTACTTGTCCATTAAGGAGCCTGAGGTTTAAACCAGCTGTTGTGCAGCCACCACAGGGCCAATAGAGAATGTATCGAGCCTCCTGTGGGTCACGTCTTGCAGGCAGTGGGCTGTTAAGGTCGTCTGACGCTTCCACACCCCTGCTTGTAGAACCTGCGTCACTGAGAAGTTCTTTTTGAAGGCCAGGGATGTTGCTACGACCCTGACATCATGTGCTCTAGGGCGACGTGACGGAGGAGGGTCAGGATTCAGGGATTGATGGATTACCTTACGAATCCATGCCAAGATGGTATTTTTGGTAACCCTCCTCTTTGTCTTCCCAGTGCTCACAAACGATACCAGCACTTGGGGACGAACTGTAGCCGTTCTTTTGAGATATAGCCTCAGACTCCTTACTGGGCACAGTAGGATATGGTCTGGGTCATCTGTTACAGAACGAAGACTCGAAACCTGGAAAGAGTCGAACCGTGGGTCCGGCACTCCCGGATTCTGAGTCTTAGCAACAAACTCAGAGACGAATCTGAACGTTACCTCCCCCCATCCCCTTGAATGGGCGATGTCATACGAGAGACCATGAAGTTCACTGACTCGCTTGGCCGAGACCAAAGCTAGTAGGAACACCGTCTTCCAAGTTAGGTGGCGATCTGAAGCCAGGCGTAATGGTTCGTAGGGAGGTCTCTTAAGAGACCTGAAAACTCGAACCACGTACCATGGAGGAGGTCTCACTTCCGACTGAGGACAGGTAAGTTCATAACTTCGTATGAGTAGGGAAAGTTCCAGCGAAGAAGAAATGTCCACTCCTTTGAGCCTGAAGGCTAGATTTAAGGGTGAGCGATAGCCTTTCACTGCCGAGACTGAAAGGCGCATTTCTTCTCGCAAATACACTAAGAACTTTGCTATTGCTGGAATAGTGGCATCGAGTGGAGAGATACCCCTTCCACGACACCAACCACAGAAATCTCTCCACTTTGCCTGGTAGACCCCTGTGGATGACCTTCGCAGGTGTCCAAACATCCTGTTCGCAACCTGTTGCGAAAATTCTCTCTCTGCGAGGAGATGCTGGATAGTCTCCAGGCGTGAAGTCGAAGCGAAGCTACGGCTTTGTGAAAGATGTTGGCGTGTGGTTGTTTGAGTAGCTCGTGTCGTGGAGGGAGTTCTCTCGGAAGTTACGTTAGGAGTTGCAGAAGGTCCGGAAACCATTCCGCGTGATGCCATAGCGGAGCTATCAGGGTCATCAAGAGATTGACCGATATTCTAGTCTTGTTGAGTACCCTCCTCATCAAACAGAACGGGGGAAAGGCGTATACGTCAATGTTGTCCCACCGTTGTTGAAAGGCATCTTGCCAGAGTGCGTTGGGATCCGGGACTGGGGAGCATTACAACGGGAGCTTGAAGTTCAGCGCTGTAGCAAACATACCCCACAAAGTCAGGACTTTGTTGGCTACTAGATGATCCAAAGACCACTCGGTACTCACTATCCGAGACGCTCTGCTCAGACTGTCGGCGAGCACATTCTTCTTGCCTGGAATGAAGCGAGCCGATAGTGGAATCGAGTGGACTTCAGCCCATCTCAGTATCTCTACTGCGAGATGGGATAGCTGCTGTGAAAAGGTACCTCCCTGCTTGTTGATGTAAGCCACTACTGTGGTGTTGTCGCTCATCACCACCACAGAGTGACCTGCCAGGTATTGTTGGAACTGTTGAAGGGCCAGGAATACGGCCTTCATTTCTAGCAGATTTATATGGAGGCACTTTTCTTATTCTGACCACAGGCCTGAGGTCCTGTGGTGAAGAACGTGGGCCCCCCACCCTTTCTTTGAGGCGTCCGAAAACAGCATCAAATCCGGGGGGAGGACGAGAAGATCCACTCCCCTTCGTAGGTTCTCGTCTGTCACCCACCACTGAAGATTCGTCCGTTCCGCAGGACCCATAGAGACCATGACGTCCGGGAAATCGTGTCCTTGATTCCACCGGGACTTGAGTCACTATTGCAGAGATCTCATTCTGAGGCGACCGTTGGGAACTAGACGAGCCAGGGATGAAAGGTGACCGAGGAGACGTAACCACGATTGGGCTGGGAGTTCTTCTCGTCTGAGGAAAGGACTCGCGACCCTCCTCAGCCTTGCTATCCTGTCGTCTGATGGGAAGGCTTTGTGGAGATTGGTGTCTATTATCATGCCTAGATATACCAGTCTTTGAGTAGGAAGCAGAGAAGACTTCTCGAGATTTACCATGATCCCCAGATCTTGGCAAAGTCCCAGAAGTTTGTCTCGGTGTCGAAGAAGGGCTGACTCCGAGTCTGCTAGGATCAGCCAGTCGTCCAGATAACGGAGGAGACGGATGCGGATCCTGTGTTGCCACGACGATATCAGGGTGAACACTCTGGTAAAAACCTGAGGTGCTGTGGAAAGACCAAAACACAGCACCTTGAACTGGTAGATCTTGTTGTCTAGGCAGAATCTTAAGTACTTCCTTGAAGACGGATGGACTGGGATCTGGGAGTACGCGTCCTTCAGATCCAATGTACACATGAAGTCTTGCGGTCTCACTGCAAGTCTGACCGTGTCTGCCGTCTCCATGCTGAACGGGGTCTGCTTGACAAACCTGTTTAGAGCTGAGAGGTTGATGACTGGTCTCCAGCCTCCAGACGCCTTCTTTACAAGAAAGAGTCGACTGAAGAAGCCTGGAGACCCGTCGACGACCTCTTGGAGAGTGCCCTTCTTCAACATAGTATTGACTTCTGCCCGAAGGGCTTGCCCCCTTTCCGATCCCATTGCAAGGGAGCTCAACGACACTGGATTCGCTGTCAGGGGAGGTAGAGATGTTATGAATGGGATGCGATATCCTTGACTGATTACGGAAATCGTCCAGGAATCGGCCCCGAGTTGCTGCCACCTGCTTGCGCAACTTTGTAGGCATCCCCCCACTGGTGGACATGCAGGGGGACTGCCAATCCTGGCGTTTGCGGCCTCGGCCACTCCCTCTAGGATTTTTCCCTCCCCTGGAGGACTTTTTGCCTTTCTTGTCCTTGGCAGGAAAGGGCTTTGACACCGTTGTCTTCGCTGCCGTTGCCGGTTTCATGGTCTTGGTAGGGCGTGGTTGCTGGAAGTTTATAAGGCTTTGATGTTAAAGCCCTATGTAGGAGAGAGTCTTGGTTGGACTTCCTCCACCTCTCAGCTGCCTGCTCCACATCCTTAGGCTCAAACAGATTCCTCCCCAAGATGGAAGAATGTCTGAGCCTGCTGATCTCGATGCTGGGGACTTTCTGGTGGAATCTCTCAGACACCGCATCTCGACGCTTCAAGATGGTATTAACCCACAAGTTCGAGACTTGGTGGGCTACAAACTCGATGGTACGAGTGCCTGAAAGTAGAAAGGTCTCCATGGCCCTCCTGGTACTCTCCTTGGACGTCCTCAGATCGTAACAGGATGCCCAGAGACCCTAGCCAGATGTCCAGCCACGAAGTTGCCTGCGTGGCACACTTCGCCACCTTCTCCTGGCTGAGGATCACCGTAGCCGAGAAAGACACTTGCCGGGTGGAGTCTCTCTCTAGAGGGACTCCCCTGGTAAGCTCTTCCAAAGAGTGGTGTACAGGAAGAGCTAAACAAGTCTCCTCCATGATGTCGAAGTACCTCCTCTGATGGACATAAGGAGGCGGGAGGAATTTGTTACTGGTGCTGGACCGGCTGGAGGAGGCAAGCTCGGAGAGCTGGCCCTCGACCTTATCCCCGGCACTCAACCCCTTGGGACCAAGGCAAAGCCGCACTGGCCCTAGAGGGTTTTTGAGTACCAAAGACTCGGTCCAAGACCGAGTCCTTACCCTCACAAGGAGGAATCTCTGGGTCCGCGAACCCATCGAGATTCCTCATAAGGGTCAGAACCTGCCAGAACGCATGCTCTGACTCCTGAAGCTCTCCTCCTGAAGGGCTGACAGCAAAGTCTCCTGTCCCCAAAGGCTCTTCTTGGTGGGACTCGTGGACATTCTCAGATGGCTTGGCTGGCTCTGGTCTAATCCTTGAGGATGACATCGGAATCGTCTTGGAGTCCTTCGACTCCCTCCTGGGAGGAATACAGGATTCCAGCAGTGATGGTGGGAGGCTCTTCTCCACCCCTACCCGAGAAGACTTCTCAGCGCGAGGTGGGGTTTCCCTCATTGGTGCGATGAGGGAACGCCTCACCTCACGTGACTCCCGAGGACGGGAAACCTTCGTCCGAAGGGGAGGGAGGAGGCCTTCCTCAAAGACTTCCGAAGAGTCAACTTCGCCCTTGGAGAAGTCACCACGTCAGCTACTCCTCTCTTCCTCTTCAGGGGAGTCGAAACTGCCACCGATTTGTGTCCCAGCTCAGAGAGAGCAGGGTTAAAAGCCTGTACGACCGCTCTGACAGGGGATCCAAACCAGGGCTGCCGACTGACAGCTGTGCTGTCAGATACTCCCTATGGAGGGAAGGGGATCGTTCGATCCCTAGGAGGAGTTACAAAACCAGGGTCGGCTTGAAAAGAAGAAGAAGGCAAGTTCCTGGACTTATCCGGAGTACTCCCTCCCTCCAGCGAGCGCGCTGTTCTGCGCTTGTAGGGCGGGGGGGACGCGATGACGATGACTTGGTCGCGCTTCGTCCTGCAGCCTCGCGCTGGGGGTCGCGCTGGCGCGATTGAATTTTGCCTGAATCGCGTAGGCGATGGCGATGGCACACGGGCGAGCGATGGCGCGCAGGGGCGCGTGGGCGATCGATGGCAAGCATGGGCGCGTTCTGATGACAGCAGAGGGTGCGCAGTAGGCTGAATAAGCACTCGCGCGCGCTAAGGCAATTGTTCGCGCGCGCAGGATCATGATGAGCCCATGAGGGCGATAACGTTGGGCGCGCGGGCGCAGGGGATATATCCCTTGCGTGCGGGCGCGCATGAGGGCACACATCAGGAACAGCAACAGGAGGGCGCGCGATGGCGCATAGGTGAAGGATGGTGTGTTGGCGAAGGATGGTGCGCTGGCAAACGCTGGCGAGCAGGGGAAGAGATTACCTTCCCCTTTACGCCCAGATCCGAAGATCGTAGGAGCGCAGGAGATCGTTGGCGCGCAGGCGAGTGCTGGCGCGTAGGAAAGCGCTAGCGCGCAGGAGATCATGGGCGCGCATCAGGACGAGGGCGCGCAGTGGCGCACTGGCGAGCAGGTGAGCGCTGACGCACAGGTGAGCGCTGGCACGCTATCACAGGATCAGCTGGAGAGCGCTTGTGCGCAGGCGAACAATGGCGCGCAGGGGATACCTGGCGCATAAGGGACTTAGTTACATTGTGAAAAAGTCCCTTGTGCCCCGAAGGAACCGATGCCCATTTAAAAACAGGGTTTGTAGGCACCCACAGCGCATCAGCCGCCAGGAACGGCGACGGCTGGTCAGCAGGTCTGGCGGGTAGAAGGTCGGCGTGTCCTTTGTAAGGACGACCTTCCACCGAAGGAGATCGCGAACGATCTGCGGAGAGGTCCAGGGATGTAGCTGGCAGGGTCGGTGATCAACGGCGAGGTTCCTCTGCAGCGGACTGCGGGGATGACGAGCCGAAGAGGTGCCTCTTAACACCCTTGTGTGGTAAAGGAAGTCCTCTTCGGCGAAGAGGAAGGCGGGCTTTACGCCTTATACGCCCTCTGGGGGCCGTGGAGTTAGCAGGCTGACCAGCAGTCCTCTGAAGAGGAGTCTCTGTTAGTGAACTCCCCCGAGGGGGAGAATCACCTGCAGGACAGACCGTTGGACTTGGTTCCTCCCTCGAAGGATGTTCGGAGGGGGGAACTAAGCCTTCAGCTACATCAGCAACATCAGGAGCAGAGGTTTGGTACAACTCATCAGAGGCCTCTGCCACAACAACGTCGACGATAGACAGAGGATCGACCTCTGCTATAATCAGCGATTGTTTGACAGCTGCTCCCAATTTGATTATGTCAAACAAGGCTTCCTTGAAGGGCAAACCCTCAAGCCCCAAGGAAGCCCAAAGCTGTAACAAATCATGATTAGTTACATTGACATTAGACATTAAATCCTCCCCCGGGGAAGGAGGAGGAGCTGCCTCGCTATGGGAGGCACAAACCCCGAGATCGGTCAACAGAACTGCGGCCTACGGAAGAAACCGATCAACAGAACTGTGGCCTACGGAAGAAACCGATCGAGTGGGAGCTTCGGAGGAAGTTTGGGGCACAGAAGAAGAGACCTTGGGATTTTCTCCTTTCAAAGAAATCTTCGAAGGAGAAATATCCCGCGTGGACTTCTTCCGGCGCCGGGAAAACCTCTCCCACTGGGAGGTAGACCACTCCCTACACTCACCACATACGTTACTCTTATCACACCGTTGGCCCGTACAGTAAGGACACAAGGTGTGTGGGTTCGTTTCGACCGTCGACATATAAGTTCCACAAGGGCGGTCAGGTAAACCGGGACACTTATGCATCGCAGAGGCCAACTTCACAAACACTCTGTCAAAGAAAAAGCAAACAAAAGATTAGTAATGGCTGCCAAAGAAGGCGAGGGTGACAGCGGACACGTCCGTCTAGCACCCGAGCAGAGAGCAAAGTGAGCTCAGCACAGGTGTGTGTGGGGGGGGGGGAGCAAGCTACCCTCCCTACCCCCCCGCTAACCAGCGGTGGGGTAGTAAACCCTCGTTAAAATTCTAATGCCTCGTCATTTCAGCTACGCCGAAAGTAATTACCCATATTAAATAGAGTGGTTTGTATTTCAGTTACGGAACAACTATTATTTCAATACCTACCAAGCATTGAACTATCAAAATAGAATTACTTTCTGACCTTTAAATAAAAAAAAAAATCTCCCTCTCTTATATTCCCCCCCTCCTACTCGATACTAAATTACATGTCTCATAACACCATCTATCAAAAGGAATATTAACAAATTATGTGAGTATTACTAGATCTTTGTACAATTAAGTTACTGTAAATTTCTATACACCTTACCAAATCTCTTGATCTCACTGCGAAATGGTAAATAGAAGATTAACAAGTATTGATCTGAATTATATAATTGAAATTTTGCTTATTTCAATGAATAGTACCTTGTAGTCATCATTCTTGCTACTTCACTTTTGGAGGGGAGTATGTGAAGGAAAGAGAAGATATAAACCAATTTTAAAGTTAACTATTTAACACTCAAATTGACTATGTATCTCAACCTATAAACTTTATTGCCATTCCACTTTTGTCTTGCTTATGGGATGATTTGTAACCGTCTTGCTATACCATCCATTTAGCTAAGAAAAGTTTCACCTTCCCTTTTGCTCAATACAGCTTGACTAAGGCTTTTTTTATATATACTGTACATAATTGATATGAAATAACATGTGCTCCTGTGTCCATAGACCCAAGACATAACAGTCTCTTAGATGGCTCACCACCCCTGCCATGACGTGTCTGAAAACAGGAGAAATCCTGGAGGGACCCTCAATAGAGATCCATTCAACAAGTTCTCATCCTGAATCCACCAGTAGAGATCCTTCTTGACATCCAGGTGGACTCTGACCAGAATGGAGGGAGTCTCTCTCTTCTGACACCATTAAGATTTCAAGGCCCATTGGACGGATTGGAGGTTCATCCGACCAAACAGAACTAGCTTCTCTCGAGAGAAGAGATGGCCCAGGAACCTTAGCCACTGTCTTACTGCTACAGCTTTGGAATAAAAAAAACAGCACTGTGATCTGTTTGAATAAGAGTACAGTACTCAGTTTCATTATGGAAACGCTCACACTTATCAATGTCTATGCCTAAATACTGTAGACAATGCTGGAGTTCGAAGATTGACTTTTTAAAATTGATCCCGATTCCAAGAATGTGGCAAAACTTGATAAGGCCTCAGTGGTGGAGAAGCCAAGCTTCTGACTTGGCCAGTAACAGCAAGTCGTCCAGGTAGCGCCGGAGTCCGATACTAATGGCATAAAACCATGAAGACACCGGAGAGAAGACTTGCGGTTCCCTAGACAGGCAAAAGCACTTGAAACTGGAATCTCTTCTTTTGTAGAACAAACCAGAGGTACTTTCTGGACTTTGGATGGATGGGCTCCTGAAAGTATGCATCCATTAGGTCTATTGACAGCAGGAGGTCGTTTTGTCCGCCTGCCTGTAAGACTATGCTGCGTGTCTCCATCTTGAACTGTGTCTGGATGATAAATAGGTTCAATCGTAACAAGTCTATGACAGGTCCCTAACCTCCTGTCAACTTTTCCACTAGGAACAAGTTGCTGTAGAAGCCCGGAGAACAATCCTGGACTTCAATGCCATTCTTCCCCAGCATAGCCTGAACCTCATCTTATACAATAAAGTCTTTTGGAGACCATATCTTATAAAAGAAAGTCATTTGGAGACCTTTTCGAATACAATGAAGGTTTATCTTGGTCAGTGCCAGAGGAGGGCGACATGTTGTGAATGGTATGCAATACCCAGGATTTCACCCCATTGAACTGCTACCTCATCCACCAACTTTCCAGTTATCCCCCCTACAGGTGGCAGGAGGAGATTGCTCTCCCTAATGCAAACCTTTCCTTCCTTGGCCTCATCAGTTGGAATGTTCATGACACCGAAAGGAATGTGTCAAATCTTATCTTCGGTAATGGAGGTGGTCTGGTTCAGGATGGAGCCTACACTGAGGAGGCTGCCATTTAAGAGAGGAAGCTCTTGGTTTCGCAGGTGACAGCCGAGACTATTTAGATGAGGCTGCCCTCCTAAAGAAGGTAGCATATCTCACCTTCTAACATTTTTCAACCACCGCAACAACCTCAGCAAATGGGAACAAGGTTGAACACTGTCACTGTGGTGTTAAGTTCCAATGAATCTCTGTAAACTTTGTAACTGCATCCCTTCTCTTGAGGATACAGTTGCCCCTGAGGAAGGCACATTGGTGTAACAAGAATCCCAGTGCCTTCAATCCTGACAACACAGGGTCTTTGTATTGTTTTCATACTTTTTTGGTTCAAAAGATTCTCCGAAACTGCAATGTACAGTATTAGAGGGTGCCCAACCAGTGATCTAACTATGAGTATGTCTGCAAGGCTGACATGGAGGCTGTTTCAAAGTTTAGGATTTCAGCTGCCGAGAGGGTTTCTTACTAGGGACACCAAGGGTCAAGGACACTACATTAGGATCCAGAGGCAGTGGATTAGGAAGTGCTCTCTCTCTGTTACATAAAACTCTCTCTGTTTAAGGATTACTAGTGGAATCACCTTCAAATACCTCACCAGGAGTCCTTTTCAGCAGAGACCTATTGCTCGATCTTACGGATGGTATCCTCTGCCTACTGACACCAGGGTAGTTATTAGTATGCCAAATTCGTATATAATTTGTATTTTTCTTAACTATACAAACCTTAGCTATTAAATAGGGGTATTACTTTCGGCGTAGCTGAAATAACGAGCCATTAAAATTTGACGAAGGTTTACTACCCACACTGCTAGTTAGTGGGGGTAGGGGAGGGTAGCTTGTTACCCCCCCCCCCCACACACACACACACCTGTGCTTGAGGTCACTTTGCTTGGAGGTAGGACTTCAAAGGGGATAGGGCTGGCGGGCAAGTTTGATTAAATATTTGTATAGTTAGGAAAAATACAAATTATCTACGAATTTGTCATTTGTTCCGTAACTGACATACAAACCACGCTATTTAATAGGGGTGACTCACCCATTAGGAAGGGTGGACGTCCCTGCCAGTACTGGCTTTTTGGCTTTGCCCGGGGGCTCGTTATTTGAGTGTCAGCACCCAAGAAATAAGGAGTCCCTGCACCTCGCTAGAACCTTGCTACGCAAGGACTGCGGCCTGCGCAAGCTGTGTGTGAAGGTATACCGAAGTGTGACTCATCCTAGGAAGTTGATCTGAAGTTCTTTAGATGGAAACTTTAGACTAGGACTCTCCCAATACCACCTCGTCAGGGTATTGGGACGTGACAGTATTAACTTAATACTAGGAACACAAGGAAACATGGTTTACCTGCAGTGGTTTGAGGTCAGCTATGCAGAGAACCCAGGATGCTGCTTTCCCCAAGAGAGGGGATGATGAAGAAAAGAATAAGGGCCAGACAAACCTTTTCATTCATGCAGACTAAAACCGGGTAACAATGCCCTCAACCTTCTGCTACTTGTCCAATAAGGAGCTTGAGGTTTAAAACCAGCTGATGTGCAGCCACCACAGGGCCGATAAAGAACGTATCGAGCCTCCTGTGGGTCACGTCTTACAGGTAGTGGGCTGTGAAGGTTGTCTGATGCTTTTACACCCCAGCTGGAAGGACCTGTGTCACTGAAAAATTCTTTTTGAAGGCCAGAGACGTAGCTACGCCCCTGACATCATATGCTCTAGGGCGACGTGACGGAGGAGGATCTGGATTCAGGGACAGATGAATCACCCTACGAATCCATGCCGAGATGGTGTTCTTTGTGACCCTCCTCTTAGTCCTCCCTGTGCTAACAAATAACGCTGGCACATGAGGACGAACTGCAGCCGTTCTTTTAAGATATAGCCTCAAACTCCTTACTGGGCATAGTAGGAGATGGTCTGGGTCATCTGTTACAAAACAGAGACTAGAAATCTGGAAGGAGTCGAACCGAGGGTCCGCTACTCCCGGATTCTGAGTCTTAGCAATAAACTCTGGGACGAATCTGAAAGTTACCTCCCCCCATCCCCTTGAATGGGCGATGTCATACGAGAGACCATGAAGTTCGCTAACACGCTTGGCCGAAGCCAAAGCTAGTAGGAACACCGTCTTCCAAATTAGATGGCAATCTGAAGCCTGGCGTAATGGTTCATAGGGAGGTCTCTTAAGAGACCTGAGAACTCGAACCACGTTCCATGGAGGAGGTCTCGCTTCCGACTGAGGGCAGGTAAGTTCATAACTTCGTATGAGTAGGGAATGTTCCAGCGAAGAAGAAATGTCCATTCCTTTTAGCCTGAAGGCTAGACTTAAGGCTGAGCGATAGCCTTTCACTGCCAAGACTGAAAGGGGCATTTCTTCCCGCAAATACACGAGGAACTCCGCTATTGTTGGAATAGTGGCATCGAGTGGAGAGATACCCCTTCCACGACACCAACCACAGAGGACTTTCCACTTTGTCTGGTAGACAACTGCAAATGACTTTCGCAGATGTCCAGACATCCTGACCGCAACTTGTTGCGAAAATCCTCTCTCAGCGAGGAGATGCTGGATAGTTTCCAGGCGTGAAGTCGTAGCGAAGCTACGGCTTTGTGGAAGATGTTGGCATGTGGTTGTCTGAGTAGATTGTGTCGTGGAGGGAGCTCTCTCGGTAGCTCCGTTAGGAGTTGCAAAAGGTCCGGAAACCATTCCGCATGATGCCATAGCGGAGCTATGAGGGTCATCGAAAGATTGACCGACGTTCTGGTCTTGTTGAGCACCCTCCTTATCAGACAGAACGGGGGAAAGGCGTAAACGTCGATGTTGTCCCACCGTTGTTGGAAGGCATCTTGCCAGAGAGCCTTGGGATCCGGGAATGGGGAGCAGTACAGCGTTAGCTTGAAGTTCAGAGCTGTTGCGAACAGATCCACAGTTGGAGAACCCCACAAAGTCATGACTTTGTTGGCTACTAGATGATCCAAAGACCACTCGGTACTCACTATCTGAGATGCTCTGCTCAGATTGTCAGCTGCAGATGAATTTCGCAGGTGTCCAGACATCCTGACCGCAACTTGTTGCGAAAATCCTCTCTCAGCGAGAAGATGCTGGATAGTTTCCAGGTGTGAAGTTGTAGCGAAGCTACGGCTTTGTGGAAGATGTTGGCATGTGGTTGTCTGAGTAGATTGTGTCGTGGAGGGAGCTCTCTCGGTAGCTCCGTTAGGAGTTGCAAAAGGCCCGGAAACCATTCCGCATGATGCCATAGCGGAGCTATGAGGATCATCGAAAGATTGACCGATGTTCTGGTCTTGTTGAGCACCATCCTTATCAAACAGAACGGGGGGAAGGCGTAAACGTCGATGTTTTCCCACCGTTGTTGGAAGGCATCTTGCCAGAGAGCCTTGGGATCCGGGAATGGGGAGCAGTACAGCGGAAGCTTGAAGTTCAGAGCTGTTGCGAACAGATCCACAGTCGGAGAACCCCACAAAGTCAGGACTTTGTTGGCTACTAGATGATCCAAAGACCACTCGGTACTCACTATCTGAGACGCTCTGTTCAGATTGTCGGCGAGCACATTCCTCTTGCCTGGAATGAAACGTGCCGATAGTGGAATCGAGTGGACTTCGGTCCATCTCAGTATCTCTACTGCAAGATGGGGTAGCTGTTTCGAAAAGTTACCTCCTTGTTTATTGATGTAAGCCACTACTGTACTGTGGTGTTATCGCTCATCACCACCACAGAGTGACCGGCCAGGTATTGTTGGAACTGTTGAAGGGCCAAAAAAACGGCTTTCATCTCTAGAAGATTTATATGGAGGCACTTTTCTGATTCTGACCACAGGCCTGAGGTCCTGTGGTGCAGTACGTGGGGCCCCCACCCTTTCTTTGAGGCGTCCGAAAACAGCATCAAATCTGGGGGGAGGACGAGAAGATCCACTCCTCTTCGTAGGTTCTCGTCTGTCACCCACCACTGGAGGTCCGTCCGTTCCGCAGGTCCCATAGGGATCATGACGTCCGGGGAATCGTAGCCTTGATTCCAGCGAGACTTGAGTTGCCACTGGAGGGATCTCATCCTGACGCGACCGTTGGGAACTAGACGAGCCAAAGATGAAAGGTGACCGAGGAGACGTAACCACAAATGGGCTGGAAGTTCTTCTCGTCTGAGAAAAGGGCTTGCGATCTTCCTAAGCCTTGCTATCCTGTCGTCTGATGGGAAGGATTTGTGGAGATTGGTGTCTAAAATCATGCCTAGGTATACCAGTCTTTGAGTGGGAAGCAGAGAGGACTTCTTGAGATTTACCATGATCCCCAGATCCTGGCCAAGTCCCAGAAGTTTGTCCCGGTGTTGAAGAAGGGATGACACCGAGTCTACTAGGATCAGCCAGTCGTCTAGATAACGGAGGAGACGGATGCCAATCCTGTGTGCCCATGAAGATATTGGGGGTGAACACTCTGGTGAAAACCCGTGATGCTGTGGAGAGACCGAAACACAGCACCTTGAACTGGTACTCCTTGTTATCTAGGCTGAATCTTAAGTACTTCCTTGAAGATGTTTGGACTGGGATCTGGAAGTACGCGTCCTTCAGATCCAGTGTACACATGAAGTCTTGCGGTCTCACTGCTAGTCTGACCCTGTCTTTGGTCTCCATGCTGAACGGAGTTTGTTTGACAAACTTGTTCAGAGCTGAGAGGTTGATGACTGGTCTCCAGCCTCCAGATGCCTTCTTTACAAGAAAAAGTCGACTGAAGAATCCAGGGGACCCGTCGAGGACCTCTTAGAGAGCGCCCTTCTTCAACAGGGTCTGGACTTCTGCCCGAAGGGCTTGCCCCCTTGCCGATCCCATGGCAAGGGAGCTCAACGACACTGGATTCGTCGTCAGGGGAGGTAGAGATGTTGTGAACGGGACGCGATATCCTTGACTGATTACCGAAATCGTCCAGGAATCGGCCCCGAGTTGCTGCCACCTGTCTGCGCAACTTTGGAGGCATCCCTCCACTGGTGGACATGCAGGGGGACTGCTAATCCTAGCGTTTGCGGCCTCGGCTGCTCCCTCTAGGATTCTTACCTCCCCTGGAGGACTTTTTGCCTTCCCTGTCCTTGACAGGAAAGGGCTTAAACACCACTGTCTTCGCTGCTACCATCGGTTTCGTGGTCTTAGTAGGACGGAACTACTGGGGTGCTGGAGGCTTATAGGGCTTGGATGTCAAAGCCCTATGCAGGAGAGAGTCTTGGTGGGACTTCCTCCACCTCTCAGCAGCCTGTTCCACATCCTTAGGCTCAAACAGGTTTGTTCCTTCCAAGGAAGAATGCCTGAGCCTATTTATCTCGGTGCTAGGGACCCTCTGATGGAACCTCTCAGCCACCGCATCCCGACGTTTCAGGATGGTGTTCGCCCACAAGTTTGAGACTTGGTGGGCCAGAAACTCGATCGTGCGAGTGCCTGAGAGGAGGAACGTCTCCATATCTTTCCTGGTACGTTCCTTGGAGAAGTCCTCAGAGCGTATCAGGATACCCAAAGTCCCTAACCAGATATCCAACCACGAAGTGGCTTGCATAGCACACTTCGCAACCTTTTCCTGGTTAAGGATCTCTGCGGCCGAGAATGAGACCTGCCTGTTGGAGAGTCTCTCAAGAAGGACTCCCCTGGTAAGCTCTTCCAAAGAATGGTGGAGAGCAAGAGCTAAACAAGGCTCCTCCAAGATCTCGAAGTACTTCCTCTGCTGTACGCAAGGAGGTGGGAGAAGCTTGTTGCCAGCACTGGAACGGTTGGAGGAGGCCAACTCAGAGAGCTGAACAGCGATCTTGTACCTAGTACTCTTAACCTCCTGGGGCCAGGGCAGAGCAGCACTGGCCTTAGAAGGTTTTTGAGTGCCAAATACGCGGTCCAAGACCGTGTCTTTGCCCTCTCGAGGGGGAATCTCTGGGTCGGCAAACCCATTGAGAGCCCTCATAAGAGTCAGGACCTGCCAAAATGCATACTCTGACTCTTGTAGTTCTCCTCCAGATGTCGGACTTGCAGCGAAGTCTCCTGTCCCCAAAGGCTTTTCTTGGGGAGATTCGCGGACGTTCTCCGAGTGACTAGCTGGCTCCATCCTAAGTCTCGTCGAAGATTTTGGCATTGTCTTTGAGTCCTTCGACTCCTTCCTGGGAAAGATGTAGGACTCTAACATAGACGGAGGCAAGTTCTTCTCCGCCCCTACCAGGGAAGATTTTTCAACGCGAGGTGGGGTTTTCCTCATTGGTGCGATGGGGGAATGTCTCGCCTCACATGACTCCCAAGGACGGGAAATCCTCGTCCGACAGGGAGGGAGAAAAAGTCTGGGGAGGTGAAGGAACCTGCCTCGATGGATTACGAGGAGACAGCTTAGCTCTTGGAGAAGTCACCGCGTCCGAAACTCCTCTTTTTCTCTTCAGAGGGGTAGACGCAGCCAAGGATCTGTGGCCCAATTCAGAGAGAACAGGCTTGACAGCCTGGTTAACTGCTCTGATTAGTGGACCGCACCATGGCTGTTGACTGACAGCTGTGCTGTCAGACACTCCCTCTGGAGGGACAGGGATTGACGGATCCCTGGGAAAGGTTTCCATAGGGGAGTTCGCCTGGAAAGAAGAAAAAGGGTTCCTAGACCTTTCTGGATGCTTCCCTTCCACCGCAGTGCGTGCTGTTTTGCGCTTGCGGGGAGGGGAATGCAGCGATGGCGACCTTGACGTGCGTTGTCCTGCACCTCGCGCGCGGGAGGGTATTGACGCTCGCGCGGGGGCGCGTGATGGTGCCCGCGCGATGGGGAATACCCGGGGTCGCGCGCAGGCGAGTGATGGCGCGTGGGAGACTGTGGGCTCACAGGAGAGTGCGCAGGAGGCTGATTGCGCGCGGGGGCGCGTAGGATCAGGTCGCTGGACATGTGGGCGTGCAGGCGAGAGTTCGCGCGCCCCAGATGATGTCATAGGGTGCGCGCGCGCAGGAAAGATACCACTGGCGCACAGTTGGAGCCTTTGCGCGTGGGCGCGCGTCCGTATGGTGGCTCGTAACTGTAGGAGAGGATGGGCGCACGCGCGTATCCTCGTGGGCGCGAGCAGGTGAACGCGCGCGTATCCTCGTGGGTGCGAGCAGGTGAACGCGCGCAATTGCGCGATGGCGAGGGATGGCGTGCTGGAGACAGCAGCCAGCGCGATGGCGAGGGATGGCGCGCTGGAGACAGCAGTCAGCGCGTTGGCGAGCACAGGTGTGTAGACAAAGTCTTTAATTTCCCTACAGCTCCCAGATCCGAAGATCGTAGGCGCGCAGGAGAGTACGTGGGCGCAGGAGAGTATGTGGGCGCGGGAGAGCGCTGGCGCGCAGGAGATCACTGATGCGTAGGAGAGTGCTGGCGCGCAGGAGAGCGCTGGCGCGCAGGAGAGCGTTGGCGCGCAGGAGGTTGATGGCGCGCAGGTGAGCACTGGCGCGCTACCTCAGGAAAAGCCTGGCGCACATGAGAACGTTGGCGCGCATGCCCATCATGGCGCGTAAGGGACGTATGCGCGCGATGGCGGCATACGCCCTTGATGACCGAAAATAGAGATCGAAGCCTGACGAGCATGGTAGTCAGGTTTCGTGGGCGCGTAAAGCGCATCAGCTTCCAAGAACGGCGACGGCAGGTCAGCAGGTCTGTCGGGTGGAAGGTCGGCGTGCCCTTTGGAAGGACAACCTTCCACCGAAGGGGATCGCGAACGATCCGCTGAGAGGTCCAGGACCATAGCAGGAACAGTCGGTGAACGCTGACGAGGCTCCTCTGCGGCGGACTGCAACGATGATGGGGAACCAAAGATGCGACTCCTCACCACAGGTGAAGGAAGGCCTCTCTGGCGAAGAGGAAGGCGAGCCTTGCGACGGATGCACCTCTGGGGGCCGTTGGATCAGCAAACTGACCTTCTGCAGTCCTCCGAAGAGGAATCTCTGTAAGTGAACTCCCCCGAGAGGGAGAAACACCACCAGGAGAGACTGTTGGACTTAGTTTCTCCGTCGTAGGTTGAGCAGACACGGGAGAAACTAAGCCTTCAGCTACTGCGGGATGTGAAGAGGCAGAGGTATTAGGAGATACTGCATTGGATACCTCTGACACCACAAAATTGACAGAGGATCAAGGAAGACCAAAGCTGAAAAAGATTTGTTAATGACAAATCCTCCCCCGGGGGAAGAGGTGGAGCAGCCTCGCTAGGGGAGGCAACGCCATCTCTCGAACCCCGAGCTTGGAAATCAGAACCATGGTCTATGCTACCACTCGATGGTCTCTCGCGAAAGACCGATCCAGTGGGAGCTTCGGAGGAGGTTTGGGCAACGGAAGAAGAGTCCTTGGGTTTTTCTCCTTTCAAAGAAACCTTCGAAGGAGAAATATCCCGTCTGGACTTCTTCTTACGTCGCCGAGAAAACCTCTCCCACTGGGAGGTAGACCACTCCCTACACTCACCACACTCATTATTACTATCACACTGTTGACCCCTACAGTAAGGGCAAAGGGTGCGAGGGTCTGTCTCGACCGCCGACATAAATGTTCCGCATGGGCGGTCGCGTAATCCAGGACAGGTGCGCATAATCGCAGAGGCCAACTTCACACACAAACCTGTTAAAGAAAAAGCAAAAAAGCATTAATGGCTGCCAAGAAAGAGGCGAGGATGAGAGAGGACACGTCCGTCTACCATCCGAGCCGAGAGCAAAGTAAGTGAGCTCAAGCACAGGTGTGTGTGAGGGGGGGGGTAGCAAGCTACCCTCCCCTACCCCCACCAACTAGCGGTGTGGATAGTAAACCCTCATTAAATTTTAATTGCTCCTCATTTCAGCTACGCCGAAAGTAATACCCCTATTAAATAGCGTGGTTTGTATGTCAGTTACGGAACAAATTATTACTATTATTAGTTTTTTCCCCCTCTATCACAAGTCTTTTTAACTGGGTGGTATTTATAGTGTAGGGTTCCGGGTTGCATCCTGCCCTCTTAGGAGTCCATTACTTTTCTAATTATGTGTGCCGTTTCTAGGATCACACTCTTCTGCATGAGTCCTGGAGCTACTTCAGCCTCTAGTTTTCTAGATACCTATCCAGGGATCTTGGGATCATGCCTTGTGCTCCTATGATTATGGGTACAATTTCCACTGGCATATCCCATATCCTTCTTATTTCTATTTTCAGGTCTTGATACTTATCCATTTTTTCCCTCTCTTTCTCTTCAACTCTGGAGTTCCACGGTACTGCGACATCAATGAGTGATACTTGCTTCATGATTTTGTCAATCAACGTCACGTCTGGTCTATTTGCGCGTATCCCCCATCTGTTCTGATACCATAGTCTCAGAGGTTCTTTTCCTGATCGTTTTCTATCACTCCCTCAGGTTGGTGCTCATACCTTAGTTAGCTGATTATTATTACTTAATAAGCTACAACTCTAGTTGAAAAAGCAATATGTTATAAGCCCAAGGGCAACAACTGGGAAAAATAGCCGTGAGGAATGGAAATAAATAAACGATGTGAGAAAAAATTAAAAATAAAATATTTAAAAAACAGTAACAATATCAAAACAGATATGTCACATATAAATTATAAAAAGACTTATGTCAGCCTGTTCAACATAAAAACATTTGCTGCAAGTATGAACTTTTGAAGTTCTACTGATTCAACTACCCGATTAGGAAGATCATTCCACAACTTGGTCACAGCTGGAATAAAAATTCTAGAGTACTGTGTAGTATTGAGCCTTATGATAGAGAAGGCCTGACTATTAGAATTAATTGCATGCCTATTATTACAAACAGTATGGAACTCTCCAGGAAGATCTGAATGTAAAGGATGGACAGAATTACGAAAAATCTTATACAACATGCATAATGAACTAACTGAACGAAGGTGCCAAAGATTAATATCTAGGTCAGGAATAAGAAATTTAATAGACCTTAAGTTCCTGTCCAACAAATTAAGATGAGAATCCGCAGCTGAAGACCAGACAGGAGAACAATACTCAAAAGAAGGTAGAATGAAAGAATTAAAACACCTCTTCAGAATAGATTGATCACTGGAAATCTTGAAAGACTTTCTCAATAAGCCAATTTTTTTGTGCAATTGAAGAAGACACAAACCTAACGTGTTTCTCAAAAGTAAATTTGCTGTTGAGAATCACACCTAAAATTTAAGTCTTACAAAGTTAAAGAAACATTATCAATGCTGAGATCCGGATGTTGAGGAGCTATGGTCCTTGACCTACTTACAATCATACTTTGAGTTTTGTTAGGATTCAACTTCATACAACATAATTTGTACTATGCACTAATTTTAGCTACATCTCTATTAAGGGATTCAGCAACTCCAGATCTACATTCAAGAAATGGAATTGATGCAAAGAGAGTAGCATCATCTGCATATGCAACAAGTTTGTTTTCTAGCCCAAACCACATGTCGTGTATATATTATGGAAAGTAATGGGCCAAGAACACTACCCTGTGGAAAACCAGATATCACATTCCTATACAGTACTCACTGTGGTGCCCATCAACAACACTTTGAGATCTATTACTTAAAAATTCAATAATAATGCTAAAAAACGACCCACCCACTCTCAACTGTTTGAGTTTGAAAACAAGGGCCTCATGATTAACACGGTCAAAGACAGCACTAAAATCAAGGGCAATCATACGAACTTCCTGACCACAATCAAGGGATCTGTACAGCATTGGAGATTGTAAGAAGGGCATCACATGTTCCAAGGCCTTTACGAAAACCAAATTGCAAACTAGGGAATAGATGATTACCTTCAGCAAACCTATTAAGACGTTTTGCCAGAAGACTTTCAAAAACTTTAGATAATACAAGAGTTATGGAAATTGGGTGGTAATCAGTTGGACTTGAGGTACCACAAACACATTTACATAGTGGAGTAACATTACTAATTCTCCAACAAGTGCTAAAAGCTCCTCTTCTTGCTAACTTGCGCAAAATAACAGATAACTTTGGAACTAAGAAATCTGCTGTCTTTATAAAAAACAAAGGAAAAATACCATTTGGGTCTACACCTCCCTAAGCATCAAGGTCCATCAAGAGAGCTTTAATTTCATGTGAACGTAAAGCTAAACTAGTTAGTTTAGCCTTAGGAAGACAGGAATGAGGAAGATCAAGTTTCTCATTACTGTGCTTACTGTCAACACATCGGCTAAAAGTGTTGCCTTTTCCTTTGGACAGTGAGTGACAGAGCCATCTGGTTTAGGTAAATATGGAACTGTTGTATATATACCAAAAAGTGCAGATTTAAGGGTAGCTCACCACTTATGTACCAGAAAGGGATTCTTTTATGGTTAGATTGTGTTCGTTTTCAGTTGAAGCATAAACTCTCTGAGCAAAAGCTCTAAGCTGAGTATAGTTATTCCAGGTCAAATCTGATCTGGTACCCTTCCAAAGATGATAGACCTCTTGCTTCTCCAAATAAGCATGTCTACAATCATCACTGAACCACGGTTTGTCCTTCACTCTGTACCTTAACACACGAGAAGGGATACGCATATCAATTATGTTGACTAGACTGCCATTCAAAGGGACAACAGGATCAACACTACTATACAATTGTGACCATTTAAGTATAAATCCTGCATATACTTTGATTTCACGCCACTTGCATAAAATATATATTTTTTTTTTCAACGGGTCTTCGTGTGTTTATTACGCATTTCTGACCATCATTATTGTTTCCCCGCCTAGAACCACGGTTTCAGACTAGGGGCCCCCTTAAATGTTTTTATATTGGTGGTTTGCCTCAATATTCATGGTCAGTAATGCATAATTATTTTCATTATTATTATTATTTTTCATATTATTATTATTATTATTATTATTATTATTATTATTATTATTACTAGCTAAGCTATAACCTTAGTTGGAAAAAGCAAGATGCTATAAGCCCAAGGGCTCCAACAGGGAAAAATATCCCAGTGAGGAAACGAAATGAGGAAATAAACGATATAAGAAGTAATGAACAATTAAGATAAAGTATTCTAAAACATTAAAAACATTAAAAAAGATACTTCATATATAAACTATAAAAAAAGACTTATGTCAGCCTGTTCAACATAAAAACATTTGCTGCAAGTTTGAACTTTTGAAGTTCTACTGATTCAACTACCCGATTAGGAAGATCATTCCACAACTTGGTCACAGCTGGAATAAAAGTTCTAGAGTACTGTGTAGTATTGAGCCTTATGATGGAGAAGGCCTGACTATTGGAATTACTGCATGCCTAGTATTATGAACAGGATGAAACTGTCCGAGAACATCTAAATGTAAAGGATGGTCAGTATTATGAAAAATTTTATGCAACATGCATAATGAAATAATTGAACTATGATACCAGAGATTAATATCTAGATCAGGAATAAGAAATTTAATAGACCTTAAGTTACTGTCCAACAAATTAAGATGAGAATCAGCAGCTGAAGACCAGACAGGAGAACAATACTCTAAACAAGGTAGAATGAAAGAATTAAAACACTTCAGAATAGATTGATCACCGAAAATTATAAAAGACTTTCTCAGTAAGTCAAGTTTTTGTGCAATTGAAATAGACACAGACCTAATATGTTTCTCATAAGTAAATACAAGATAGCAAATGGGAAAAACATACAGTTCGTGTATTTCGCTAGAAATTAAAGTAACATATTTATGCCCATAAACGATACCCCTGCACACACCCAAGATCTACATATATGCACACACCCAAGATCTACATATATGCACACACCCAAGATCTACATATATGCACACACCCAAGATCTACATATATGCACACACCCAAGATCTACATATATGCACACACCAAGTTGCAATTATTGCTAAATAACCCGGAGAAGGTTAAATCACTAACTACATGTCCTAGAAACTGAAGAGACATTTAGAATGTTCATTCCTTTACTAAGGGCGAGTTTATTGAAGGGTATGTAAATGGTGAAACTATCTTTCTTTCTTTTTTTTCTTAAGGATAAAGGTCGATGAAACCCATCTTTTGGAGAAGCACCAATATGAACATTAGGGGAGGCTCATAATTATAATTCAAAGACTTTCTTAATGTTTTCTGAAGGCATTAAATCTAAATGGGCACATAAAGGAAGGAAAGAGAAAAAAAAACAACTACCTCATTGATGAAATCTGCGATGGATGTGTCGAAGTGAGGTCCCCGACCGGGTTTCGCATCCACGACCAACAATCCGGCCGCCACGACCACCACCATCATCATCACCAACATCACACGACCTGTCACCAACACACAAGCTTTCTGCCCACCCATCTGATAAATCTGCAAGGGAAATTCCAGTTAATGTTACATTGTTCAATTATAACATTAAATTATGAAATTGCAAGGACTTCCCAGCCTTGATTTCCCAGCAAGTTTTCATTAATTCAAATTTTCTAAAATTTGCAAAGGGTAAGATTACATATAATTTAGTTTACCAGATTCATTTAAAATTATTACAAAAAATTCAATACACCACTATATTAAACAAACCAAAAACCAAGTTCCAAGCTATTTCAATAACAAGTAGAAATCAAATGCTTCAAAAGTGAAGTCATTACATTCAATAATATAATTGATAATTTGATCAACCGGAAATGAATAATTCACTATAAAAACCGAGACCCCAAGAGCAATGGAAGTTTCATAAGAGGAACATTCAACAACTAAAAATGATTGTTTGCCTCATCACAACCACATGATGATGATTTAAGTATTCTGTAAAATCAAGAACAAAGTAGACAATATAAGTAGAAAATCTATCATCTACAAACAACAACAAAGACTTCTAAACAAGCACTTACTCACCCCTAGCCCTTACAGCAAACATTTGCGCAAGTTGCAACCCCCAACCTTGGATCTATGACTCTGTGTAAATAATGAATCTGTACTGACGGAGACTCCTGATTGTCCGTTTCCTTTCGGGGCACCGGGGGACGGCTATCACTTACTGGCACTGCCTTCCTCTAGCACCTGCATAATGGCGTTGTTTATCTCCGTCACAAGGAAATTCAGCTTCTGGCAGTCATAAAAGGACGAGGCGTTTTGTTGTTGCAACTTAAGTTGTAAACAAAACATAACTTAGCCGTTATAACTTGCGGCATTCCAATGGAGGAAGCGTTTTGTTGTTGCAACTTGAGTTATCAACAAAACGTAACTTACCCGTTATATCTTATGACATTCCTAAGAATGAATCACTAGCGACGATTGGAATAAATTCGGTGACAATAAAACAACTTTGCAAACATCTAAACGAAGATAAACTGACATTAATTCAACCTGTAAAAACCTCCTCTATCGTGAGGGACAGAGGATTGTGTCAAGGTTGCAAGTGGCGTTAGGCCTAATCTCTAATACTTGAAAAAATAAAACATTCAATGTAACGGAAATATTCAATTTAATATATCCCGTTAGTGAAATGTTTAATAACGTCGACAAATGGTACTGAGGAACCTTAATGAAAACTTCAATTAGTTATCACCATTCTTAGTTATCACTATTCTATCTAATTTCTCTTCCTCTTTTTTGTTAAAAGTTTTTATAGTTTATATAGGAAATATATTTAATGTCACTGTTCTTAAAATATTTTATTTTTTCTTGTTTTTTCCTCACTGGGCTATTTTCCCTGTTGGAGCCCCTGGGCTTATAGCATCCTGCTTTTCCAACTAGGGTTGTAGCTTAGCATTTGATAATGATAATAATTTGTTAGTACAGTGGAAACTTATCCTGGGATTTTTGGTTGTACTTATATTTCGAAGGTACCCAATGTATTGTATTTAATTTTATATAGCTTACAGGACCTGATGGTTAAAATTGGTTGGGTTTAGGATATTTTGTTATTTCTTTTTCTTAGTGGTTTTACAATTTCCAAGTATTTTATTTTCGTTATTTTCAGTCGCTGATTTGATCGAGCTAGTTACACCACTTCCTAGTTCCTAACTGCTCAATACCGGTAAATAAGTTAGAGGTCACTGTTCATTAATAGATAGGCGCAAAGCTTGTAAGACTATAATAAGTATAACAACAACTAATAATAACAATGAGAGGAAATGGTATATTGTTAACAAATTAATGGGAATGGTAAAAACACCAAAATTTAAAGATGTACAAAAATAACTAAATATTAAACTGAATACCGTACAGCTAAATAGTTATAATGATGAAATTAACAATTTTCTCCTTACTCTATTTTGATAAAGCAAAAAGTTGTTTTTTTCATGTTTCATGTTCGACAATGGTAAATTTACACCCACACTGTTTAAATCCACAATGTTTAAATCCTAAAATCTAAAATCTGTAATACTTTGCAGATGTTGGGAACTGATCGGGAATACAAACGTAATGATTGCAACAGCTGTGAAATCAGATCTTGCTAATGAATGATACATCATGCGCAAAAGAAATTTCAAATCGTAGGAAAATAACAAATTTTTTAAAGTAATGTTAAATAGGGGAAATGCCGTGTCTAAATTTTTTGGTACAATAATTCTAAAGACTTTGCAGTACAAACAGTATATTTTTGTTCAAAGTAGCAGTAAAAAAAAAATAGAGAGATGCCAACGAATTTGCAATTGAGTTTTTTTCTGCAACCATAAACATCAGTCTTAATAGAAATCTTAAGTAAAAGTTTTATCCCACTCTAAATTGAAATCAGTTGGGATAATACCTCGTTATCGGTATTGGCAAACTATTATGGTAAATTTGGTATTTTTGAACTCTTCTTTCAGATTCACGGCCCAACTTATCTATACCACCAGCTATCGGCTAAGATTTTTCAACATATCCACTCTTATATCTTGTATTTTTAACTTTCCTAATTTTGGACATGTTAATAAATTATCATTATTACCAGCTAAGCTGCAAATATAGTTGGAAAAGCAGAATACTATAAGCACAAGGGTTCCAACAGGAAAAATAGCCCAATGAGGAAAGGAGAAAGAATAGTGCACCCACAAGCAAGAGAAACCTACCACAAGACAGAAGAAGACCATGGTACATTGGCTATGGCACTACCCAAGACTGGTGAACAATAGTTTGATTTTTGAGTGTCCTTCTCCTAGAAGAGCTGCTTACCACTAGTTATTACAGTTTCACTTATTGTGTTGTCAAGTGTATAGGGAAAGAGAATGTACAAAAAATTGTCATAACACCTTATCGAAGTGTCGGTGATGAACATTTATGAAGGAGAGAGGGGTTGTGAATGCTATACAAGTAAGACAGCTACACGAAAAGCAAGTGGAGGGAAAACAGTAGTAGTTCTGTGTTTTTGTAGATTTTGATAAGGCTTATGATAGAATACCAAGAGAAGTGGTGTTTTGGTGCTTGCGGGAGAGGAAGGTCCTAGCGAAGTTGATTAGAATGGCAGAGATGACTTACAAAAGAACAAGGACAAAAGTAATAACTGTTGAGGAAACATAAACCTTTGAAGTTGTGTTGGATTACACCATGGATCACCATCAAGCCCTGTTTTATTTGTTGTGGTCATGGGTGTGTCAAGTGAAGAGATCAGAAATTAAGGGCTGTGGGGGGTTGCTTTATACAGGTGATTTGGCGATTACTGATGAAAATTAAGACTTTCGGAGAAGGACTATAGTGACAGGAGACTTTTGAGAGGAGGGCTGGCCCGTGAGTAAATGGTGATTAAGACTGTAGCTATGGTGAACAGTAAGGAAGGTAGGGACAGAAAAGCCATACATGAAAGTAGAGGATCAGTTATAATACAAGTGGGACGATTTAAACACTTGGGATCTAATAGAAGGCACCAGGGAGGATGAGGCTGTAGTTGAAAATAGGATAAAAGCAGCTTGGGGGAAGTGGAGGGATGTAGCAGGAGTGGTACGCGATAAGAAAAATGCCAATCAAGCTAAAAGTCAACCTGCTGAGTCGTCAGGAGCCATTGCCTGGCCCTCTCTGGTCCTAGCTTGGGTGAGTATTGAGAACTGATCTGACTCTGGTCAATCAGCGTAGCTCTAACCTAGCGAACTATCAAACATGCAAGAAAGCAAGCAATAGAGTTAATTGGCAACTATATAGCACAGTAATAAGACCAGTGTTAATGAATGTACAGAAAAGAGGGGTTTTACGACGAAAAGAGGAAGCAAAGATTGAGTGAACAGGGATGAGAATACCGAGTTGGTTTATGGGAATATCAGTGATTGAAAGATTGTAAAATGAGGAAATAAGAAGAAAGGAAGGCGTAGTAAAGATTGCAGAGATGAAAAGCGTCACGACTGAGATGGTGTGTGCACGTGTTGAGGATGGATGGTGAGAATGGAGTGAGAAGGGCTTGGGAGGGAGAAGGGCTTGGGAGTGAGAAGGGCTTGGGAGTGAGAAGGGCTTGGGAGGGAGAAACCTGCTATAGGGGGAGAAGATCGAGGGGGGTGGGGCAGAGAATAAGATGGCGAGATAAGGTGAAGGATGATGTGGCGAGAAAAGGATGCCTTTGCTAGAAGGAATTGGAGAGGACGCCATCAGGCAACCGACTCCTTAATGTAGGGATAACGATGGGAAGGAAGAGTGATACACAAATTATACGTGTTAGTTTTTTTTCATGAAGGTTTAAAAAGGTAAGACTAGCACACACCTGGCTCCTAAACCATTGGAGGTTTGCATTTTACACTAACCTATCTATTTTCACATTCCCCACCTTATAAAATCTAAAATTACAGCACGTATACTATTACCATGCAAACCGTTAATGTCTATATATATATATATATATATATATATATATATATATATATATATATATATATATATATATATATATATATTATATATATATATATATATATATATATATGTGTGTGTGTGTGTGTGTGTATAAAACGTGGATTATTTTACTAGTTTGCGACCAATCGATTCAATAATAAACAAATCCTAGCCAGTGGGAGGCCAAAGCATTAAGAGACGACAATACTATGCAGTTTTATTCTAAAAGAAATGCCTTTGGATGATTGGCTAACATACAACATCCTTGGTCATTTCTGTAAGAAATTTATTCATTTATATATATATATATATATATATATATATATATATATATATATATATATATATATATATATATATATATATATATAATACATGTATATATGCATACATGTGTTAGATAGGCATACGCTACAGAAAATCAGAAAAAAAGTACTCTTAAAAAATTGTATTCTTCAATTTCCATTCCTTCTTACAAAACCCTTATACTTTTAATTGAGAAGAACGATCTCTCTCTCTCTCTCTCTCTCTCTCTCTCTCTCTCTCTCTCTCTCTCTCTCTCTCTCTCTCTCTCTCTCTCTCTCTCTCCGCTATCTATGGACCATCACCTTTAATCAACCTACGTCTTTAAAACACTCCAGCTTCCTACCACTAGCATCCATTTAACTCAAGATTCCCTCCTCTCTTTTTATTTTTGTTTATTGTTTATTTTTTCTGTGTGGGGCTTCTTTGTGAGTTTTAATTACATCCTTTAAATTATATGGTGTGTGGTATTTTATCTATGGTAATGTTTCTCTCACCTCCGCCACCTACCACTCTCTCACTCTCTCTCTCTCTCTCTCTCTCTCTCTCTCTCTCTCTCTCTCTCTCTCTCTCTCTCTCTCTCTCTCTCTCTCTCTCTCTCTAGTACATATAATTTAGTGATATTGGATTCATCATTTCTTGCGTCTCTTTAGCTGTGCACTTATGTTACACCCCACTGGAATATATACAGTAAATATGCTATCATATTACCAATAACTTGCCGTGTCAACAATAATTTCATCTTCATCAGACTCTGTATGATTACATATACCTACTACAGTGGTGAGGACACTCCAAGCATCACCAGTCTCTTTAAACTCATATTTTCCTATTCAAATTTAAAAAAATTTCATTAATATGTATTTCCTAATTTCGTTTCCTCGCCTGGCAATCCAGCTAGGGTTGTATTTTAGCTAATAATAATAATAATAATAATAATAATAATAATAATAATAATAATAACTACAAATTTGAATCTTCAATAAACTTATAATTGAAGGACACGAAAAAGATAAAAGAGTGTATATTTTAAGTTTAAACCGGCCAAATAAATACGGATGTGAACTCTATGCGTCAATACAGACATTACATACATGTTAACATATAAATATTTGGAACATAAAGTTTTCCAAAATGTCATGGCTGAGAGATTGTGAAACGTGATGGCGGAGAACCGTAGACATGTCTAAATAAAATTATAACATTATATTCGTTTTGAAGCCTGACATGAAATAAGGTAGGAAAATATTTTGAATTAACTATCAAAAACACTATTCGAATTAAACGAAATATTCCTCTCTATAGTGGGAGACGCGTGGCTGCTACTTTTATAGAATATAGGAAGAATACCGAATGTAAAAATCCTATACAGCAAGCACTTTATTCAGATTATTACTATCATTATTTGGAAGAGAAGGATGCTTTTAGCCTAAGGGCTCCAATAGGGAAACAGCCCAGTGAGGAAAGGAAATAAAGAAGTAAATGAGCTATACAAGAAATGATAAATAATAGAAAATACTTTAAAAACAGTAACAACACTGAAATAGATCTTTCATATATCAACTATAAAGAGAGACTTGCATATGTCTGTTCAATTTTGCACCTTTGAAGTTCCACCGATTCAATAGACAGATCAGGAACACCATTCCATAATTTGGTCATAACTAGAATAAAACTTCTAAAATACTGTGTAATACCGAGCCTTACGATGGACAAGGCCTGACTAATAGAATCAACTGTATATCTAGTATTACGAACAGGATGGTACTGACTAGGAAGATCTGAATGCAAAGGACGATCAGAATTATGAAAAATCTTATGCAAGATGCACATAAATAATTAAACGAAAGTGCCAGACATTAATACCTAAATAAGGAATAAGATATTCAATAGACAGCAAGTTCTTGTTCAGCAATTTAAAATGATATTCAGCAGCTAAAGACCAGACAGGAGAACAAAACTCGAAACAAGGCAAAATGAAAGAATTAAAACACATATTCAGAATAAATTGATCACCAAAATCTTAAATGACTTAATCAGATAAGGCAATTTTTGTGCAATTGAAGGGGAGACTGAATGCGTTTCTCAAAAGTAAATTTGCTATCCAGAATCACACCTAAAATTTTAAGAGAGTTCTATAGAGTTAGAGAAACATTATCAATGCAGAGATCCCGATGTTGAGGAGCCACTGTCCTCGAACTACATATATTTGTACTTTGAATTTTGTTAGTTTTCAACTTTATGCCCCATAATTTGCCCATTGCACTACTTCTAGCTAGATCTCTTCCTAAATTGGAAGTTGAATCAGAACATCAAGATTCAAACTTGTAGCAAATGTCTTTTATGTTGAACAGGCCGACGTAAGTCTTTCTATAGTCCATGTGTTAATTATCTGTTTTAATGTAGTTAAGGCTTTAATTTTTTTTTATTTTCATTACTTCCTCTATCGTTTATTTATTTCCTTTCCTTACTGGGCTATTTTACCTGTTGGAGCCCTTGGGCTTATATCATCTTGCTTTTCCAAGTAGGGTTGTAGCTTGGCTAGTAATGATAACAACAACTCAAAAATTCAATAGCGATGCTAAGAAAATACCAACCCACTCCAAACTGTTTTGAGTTTGAACACACGGGCCTCATAATTCACATGGTCAAGGCCAGCAATAAAATTAAGGTCAATCACACGATCTTCCTGACTACAATCAAGGGATTTCTGCACACTATTGAAGATTGTAAGAAGGGCATCACGTGCTCCAAAGCCTTTATGAAAGCCAAATTGTAAACTAGGGAACATAATTATCTTCAGCATACTTATTTAGATAGTTTGCCAAAAGATGTTCAAACTCGTGTGTGTATATATATATATATATATATATATATATATATATATATATATATATATATATATATATATATACAAACATATATATATATATATATATATATACAAACATATACATATATATATGTATATATATATATATATATATATATATATATATATATATATATATATAAATATGTATATGTTTGTGTGTATATATATATATATATATATATATATATATATATATATATATATATATATATATATATATACAAACATATACATATACAAACATATATATATATATATATATATATATATATATATATATATATATATATATATATATATACTGTATGAGTAAAATTAAGATAATATACTGTATGAGTAAAATTAAGATAATGTTCAATGAAAAGGTATACAACAAATACAAACACTGTTTCCCCAGGACACGAGACCGAAATCAAACGAAAGAGAAGCATCGGATGGAGAGCTTTTGGTAAAAAAAATGAGATAATGAAAATCAAAATACTACTTTCTTTAAATCGAAAAGTATTAAATCAGATGATCCTATCAGTTTTAATTTATGCATCAGAAACTTGGGACCTTACAAAAGCCTCAGCACATAGGCCGTTAAGACTGTAAGAAAAGAAAGAAAGAAAAAAAAAACATGGATGTGAGAACAAACTAATGTAGAGAATATTCTAACATGTAAGAAAAAGAAATGGACGTGGACAGGCAATATAATGAGAATGACAAATAATAGATGGACATTGAGAATTACAGAATGGGTCCTTGGAGAATGCAAACGAAGCAGGGGAAGGAAAAGATGACGGATTGGAGGGCTAAAAAAAATTTGCGGATTTAAACAGGTTTATTAAGAACATAAACAGCCACGAGGGGAAGGACATGTCTAAGGCCTTTGTCCTGCAGTGGACTAGCTAAGGCTGATGGTTTTATATATTTATATATATATATATATATATATATATATATATATATATATATATATATATATATATATATATATATATATATATATATATATATATATATATATATATATATATATATATATATATATATATATATATGTGTGTGTGTGTGATTTTAAAACTACAAATAAAACTGGAAAAGGTTTCACCACCATCATCACTCAACATTTATTCTTCACAATGGACCAAAACTGCTGATGCCGACTCCTAGATACACCGAATGAGAGAATTCTACACTCAAACCATAAAATAAAGTGTTACTTATTCCTCAATCAATAAAAAAGGTTAATGTGCTTAATGTATTCTTGAACATCTCGGCTTTATTTGCTACACTTAAAGTTTACAACAAAAAGGTTGTCTTTAAAAACGACAATGTTGAAACCTTTAAAAGAACTGTGATCATCACACGGCAGCAGTCTGTAATATGGTTCTTTACAACTAAGATGAAAGATTATACCAACAAAGGTAAAAAATAAATGCTACTGTTCCTGGTCCCTTATACTTTCACCACACTTATAATTTGTGGGCAAACTACTCTATGAGACAACTACTGGTACTACCTACTTGGCAGTTAGTCAGCATTACCAACTAAATAGCATTTTCTTCCAAAGATATACGCCTATTTCCGAGTTCTATCGCCTTCATCGAGTATCTCAGTTTTTTTGTTTTTGTTTTCGAATAGGCTATATTTAACCGGTCCCGGTAAAATAGACAAACCTACTTTTAAGCTTATTTTGCCGGTCCGGTAAAATAGACAAACATGCTTTGAAGCTTATTTTGCCGGTCTCAAACAAATATGAATATCTTATTGTTTTATAGGTTCCTGGAAATGTTGCAGGCAAATATATAAAAAAAGTACTAAGCAAGAAATTATCTAACAAGTTAATAGCAAATATATTGAAAAGTAGTTGTTGACCAAATGTATAAAAAGCGAAAATTGGTTGTTGAACAGTTCTATCTTACAAACTTGAAAAGGCTCTTATCTAAAAGGCAATGTTTTTAAAATAGCACTTGGCAAGAATTCTTCTTACAATTATATTTCACAACATGGGCACAGCTGCTAAGCCCAAACCTTCCACAGAAGTGAGCGAATTACAGCAGATTGCTGATTACTTGAAATCCCAGTCAGGGCTTTCTACAGATTACCTAATAGATAAGAACAACTCACTGGCTGGCATATTTATCCAAGATGCATCCATGCAGCACACCTTCAGCCAGTTTCCTGAGCTCATACTTGCCGATGCTACTCACAAGGCAAATGAACTCAGGATGCCATTCTATCTCATGACTACTGTTAATGGCATCGGTGAAACAAATTATAGCAGCCTTCATAGATTCAGCTCTTCAAGACCAAAAATCCCAAATGGATTGACATCAGAGTTATTCTCACAGACAGAGATGTGGTCGAAAGAACTGTATTCACTGAAGAAATTCCAAATGCTAACCTTCAAATATGTCTTTATCATGTTCTTAGAACATTCAAGCGTGAAATTACAACTGAGAAAATGGGTACTACTGGTGGTGAGAAAACCACTATCTTGGAGATCATTCAGAAGTTGGCATATTCAAGATCTGAAGAACAATACAATGTTCATTATGAAGAACTTAGAACCACAAAATTGCATTATGTACTTCGTTACTATGTTTTACAAAGTGCCCTGCAATAGAACGGTGGATGTGTGAGCTCTGTAGTCAGGATTTGAGCAAGATGGATTCTATGGTCTGTGACTGTTGTCTTCAGTGGGTGCACCTTAAGTGTATTGGTAAAAGAACGCTCCCGAAAGGAAAGCTTTGGATTTGCAGACTGTTATGCCTAAAAATTCTGAGACAGTTGTATCTATTTTTATAATTAATTAAAGAATCGTTTTGATGATTTTTTTTTATTTGTAGTGAACAAGATTCAAAATTGTCTTTAAAATTATATAAATAAATGTGTATTAAGTGTTTTGTGATTTTTTAGTTTTATTGTCATTATTTATAATATTTACCGGCAAAACAAGCTTAAAAGCAGGTTTGTCTATTTTACCGGGACCGGCAAAATAAGCTTAAAAGTAGGTTTGTCTATTTTACCGGGACCGGCAAAATAAGCTTAAAAGTAGGTTTGTCTATTTTACCGGGACCGGCTAAATAGCCTCTTCCTTTTGTTTTTTATAGTCCGCAGTACATCATTCCCTAATATTTTAATGTTAACTGTCCCAATATTTTAATGTTAACTGGCTGAATTTTTTTGCTTCCAAATTTATGTTGGCTTTCTCTTCATTATAAAACTCTTTGCTCATGTGCTCTTTCAAACTTGCATATTAGATCAATCATATTTAGTCTAGCATTATCATCGCAATAGCTCCTCATCCACTTACTTAATCTACACTATATACAGTATATATTTATAGATTGGAGTAAATTCACGAATTCGAGCCATACGGGACCCTCGCTGAATCTTAACTTGGTGCTACGGGCTGCTGATACAGCAGTCAGTTTTTAACCAACTCAACTTCTTAAGTGATATTTTTGCTTAGACTTACTTTTAAATTTCTTTAGCCATCCTCTTTTTGTATCCTTTCAACCACTATCTTTGCATACCATTGTACATTCAAAAAAATACTCTATACCATTTACATATCTCAATCGTACTTCCTTTATTTTCTTTTTCCAAATACCTACTGCGCTAACAGTTTTCTAACTGATGTTACAATATTGAGCATATTTTGTTTTCTTTTCAAATCTGTTTTATGTGCAACACATACATAATGTGTATATATATATATATATATATATATATATATATATATATATATATATATATATATATATATATATATACACACACATATATATATATATATATATATATATATATATATATATATATATATATATATATATATATATACTGTATATGCTTGTTTCAGCTATTAACACCCATATTGAAAAAAGGTGGTTTGGATATCTTAGATTACCTTACAAAACTTGCATTTCGTCGTTTTACCTTATAAAATTATACACGCACTATAACACTTAGCCCTTTGTCTCGTTAAGTGTCAGGGGTCACGGTTGGAAATTGTTATTGTGTCCATGGAGGAATGAAAATGACAATCGCATGGAGTCACAATTAAAAATAAAAACTTGGACGAAGCATTTTACCGTACTAATTCTGTCAACGGTTTCAATCCATTTGCACCTTCCTAGTTAATAACCTATATAGTCTATCATAAAGCGTGTTTTAGGTCTATGCAAGCCAAATAAATAATTTTTACTTTCAAACTGTTAAGATAAACGGTTGATCCACATACAATCTTCCTTGTCTGCCCATTTCAACAACTACCATCTGGCCGGAAGTGCTAGACAATTATTAGACAAAGATAAAAAAGTACCATAGACGAGGAACGTTCTTTTCTGCTAACTAACAGTGTGTCTACATACATTTACAAATGTTGACATAGATGTTTCCCTAATGCTCAAATTCTCATTGCCACCCGATCCCTGCCACGTAACTTATTATACAAACCCTTGTTACTTAGCTACTTCGACTGTTTAAGCTTGGGATGAGAGAATATAGTTGTTGCCGATACTTATGTTAAGTTTAAAATCACCAAAACGTAAAACTGAATTAGTTTACAAATAAGCCTAAGCCTATATTACCGTGATTATGATACCATTACTGTAAATCAATTGTCGATTGTCTTGGGGATAGGCCTACAGACTTCTAAATTAGAAACAACATTCGCGTTGCTAATTCGAAATAACCTTAAATTTCAGATTTGTTTACGGACTACAAAATTGCTCCAGTCCCTGTCTGATCAGACCCCAGAAGCGCTACGAAATTAGCAATATATAATATTGTGTTGCAGGACCAAATAAAAAAAAAAAGCACAGTAATTTTGGAAGGAGTCATATTACAGGTCAGTGTAAAGACAGTGTAAACAAATGTTGCCACATTAGACTTCGGAAAAAAAATCAATGCTAGGGTTTTAGGATCTTTCACACAATTCTAGGCCTCCCTATAAATCATACCTCACTAGGCCTATATGGAGTAGCATTGCTTTGTTTTTCAAATGACCCTGATCATTGACATTGAAATAGTGTAATCAAATAAGCAGTTACTATTTCGGGCAGCATTCATCTCATTATAAGGATAATATGATGATCATCTTGTTTTACCACTTTGAACTTTCCCTGGCCCACTACATCGACGGCTAAGCCACTTCCTCCTGTTAATGAAGACTCTCTCTCTCTCTCTCTCTCTCTCTCTCTCTCTCTCTCTCTCTCTCTCTCTCTCTCTCTCTCTCTCTCTCTCTCTCTCTCTCTCTCTCTCTCTCGATAAATTGAATACATTCAACCTTGCTTACGACGCCAGTGTCTATTTTAACAACCCATTCAAGATACCAGAGTACCATCATTCCATTTCAATTACCTTTTAGAAAAGAATGGCTACTGCAAGGAAATATAATCCACACGTTTATTTCAAGGAGCGATCGCCGTTGACAACGGCCTCAAATTAAAAAAAAAAATCTCACTACTTGAAGCAAAATATTATTAACGGTCTTTAAGAGGTATTCGTCCCAACGTAAATAAGGCATTCTATTAAAGCCATCGAAGCCATAACAAAGTATACGAATCCACATGAAAATCGACTGCACGTGACTTGCTAATGACAAGAAATTCACCGGGGCCATGATTATTTAAAATAGAAATTCACCGGGGCCATGATTGTTTAAAATCGACTTACAATATCAGCGTAATCAGGTTGGATGGATTATGTTACTATAAATTATTATAGCAAGCACCTTATGGGATTCGTGGTGAATATTAAACGTTTAGTATTCATCATCGATAAATATGACTATAAAATGTAATTTATTGGCATCAAGTTACCTTAAGGCTATGTATTAGTGTATATATATATATATATATATATATATATATATATATATATATATATATATATATATATATATATATATATATATATATATATATATCACACACCTGTATATATGTAGGCCTATACATATAAAAGGGTGAAATGGCTGTACGCCATACAAAAAACACGGCTTTAAAAACTAAAAAACTGTAAGCGATAGCAATCATTCACATTAGAAGATCATGATTTGACTGACAAACAGCGAATTTAATAACAAATATAACAATAACATAAAATATCACCCTCTTCACTCGATGAGATAAAACGCACATAGCTTACTACCTTTAAAATAACACGGACGTCGGAGCAACACTGTTGATAGTTCTACACCTAACACACAACTGGAGGTCGCTTACGTTCTGGTGCAGTGTTGCCAAATGGGCTAGTCTAAAAATCCCCGAGATTCTTTATAAAAAAATCCCCAAAACAACACCAAAATCCCCATTTTCGCAAATATATTTTTTTCTGATCATGTAGGCATTGCTATTATAGAAATTACTCACTATACTTCATGTAATTGCAAGTAAACTAATTGCAACAATATGAAGGTTTACTCATCTATCTTTCTTCTTCATAGGAATTTATACAGAATACCCCCATCAGACACCCCAAATTCCTAAATCTAGGGATAAATTCCCATATCTGGCAACACTGTCAGAGGCCGTAATCAATCGGCAAGAGCACCGAACGGTGTTAGCGAAGCACCGCCCCTTCGGTAGCGTTGCCACCAACCAATTCACTGAATTTGTAATTTCTAGGGAACGTTCTCCGTAACTTCAATCAAGTTTGCTGTCTAGACGTTTTGCAATAAATGTGCGCTGAATTTTCCCTGAACGGATTTTCTAGATTTAAGTTTTATCACCGAATATTTCAAACAATATTAAAAATTTTGAAGAATATCTCGTCGATCATACCTGTAGATATCCGTAGCTTTATAACAGTATAGATTATAATACTTCCAGGAGTATGATTTTCCAGGCCAAGATAATATTGGATTTTGAAAGCTGAAACATTGGTCTAGTTTATAAAGTGAGTGGACTACATTAGCCTATATTTTCTGACATTTACAAGATTAGTTGCGTTACGCCATGATCAGCAAAGCAGTACTAGTCGGAGCCACCCATAATAGGTTGGTTTGCTGTGAGCTATCAGACTAAAGTTTCCCACCATCACTAACCTGGAATGCTCAGCGTGGTGATGGGAACTTGCCGGACCCGAGACATGAGTAAGGACATGTCAAAGTCCTTTGTCCTGCAGTGAACTATTAACGGCTGCGTTTGTTGTCTTGGCTTTCGATAAACATACTGTAGATCAAGTTTGAATTTATTGGCAGGTTGAACTGGGGTCATAATAATGTAGCTTACACGCTTTTGATTTTTTCGTTGAATTGGATTATAAAATTTATGCTGTAGACCAGACACTGAGACCGGAATGTCATTCAGAGCATGTAAAGATTATAATGACATACGCCTTGGTGTTTGGTCATTCTTTTCTCCCTTACGTAAGCAATTTACTGAACTTCTTTTAACAAATTAACATACTAGGGTGGCCCTATGTCTAAAAGGATTATCAAAACATATCCATGTCAACGTCACTGCACAGAAATTACGAAGCAAAATTGTAAAAGAAAATAATTAAGGAAAAATACTGCCGTCGTAAAAATAGCTGCAGCTTAATTTTCAATCAATATGTAAATTCTAATGAATACATTGCATAAAATTTAATATAGGCCTACTGGAAATTTCAATAACATTCACCATAAAGATTCCGAACATATAATACGTTTAGAGGTAATAGATTGGCCAAGGCACTAGCCATCCGTTAAGATACTACCGTTAGAGAGTAGTCTGGCCAGAGAGAACCACATTGGATCCTTCTCTCTGATTAGCGTCCGTCTTCCCTTTTCATACACATAGTGCTAGAAACAAACAAAACCGAAACAGTACGCCTCTATTATTATTATTATTATTACTAGCTAAGCTACGACCCTAGTTGGAACAGCAAGATGCTATAAACCTAAGGGCTCCAACAGGGAAAAATAGCCCAGTGAGGAAAGGAAATAAGGAAATAAACGATGAAAAATAATGAACTAAAATAAAATATCTTAAAAACAGTAACATCAAAACAGATATGTCATATATAAACTATAAAAAGACTTATGCCAGCCTGTTCAACGTAAAGACATTTGCTGAAAGTTTGAACTTTCGCAAAGCAGGTACCAAGCAAGGACCTCTTGCTCAGTGAACAGATTCAATTATATGTTTGAAGTTGCCATCCATCTAAAGACAACCTACAATTGCCACTGCAATATGCAAATTAGGTGACTGTAGCAATTAAATAATAAATTTCCATAATAAAGAAAAAAGGGTGTCAATACTTCAAAGGAATAAAAAAACAACCATATAATTTTTTGTGTATATTTGTCACACAGGTGATGTGTCTGAGGCAATGGAAAGCAAAGAGGGCAAACATTTATTTATCACAAATGATGATAACTGCAAAGGACGTTTTTAATTAATTTAAACATTTCTCTGTAATTAGAAAAGCTCCTCATCTCTACTTATCAGGAGAGCGTAAAAACTTTGAAGAACTTAAAAGGGATTTGTGTCTACCTCTTTCTCTAAAGCTTCTAGGCAACACTGTTCACTATTACAAAATCATCCAATTATTGAAGTTCAAAAGAAACAAGCATTTAGTACAGTATGCCCAAGAACTATAGTCAATTCTTTTTAGTGAGGCAGATTTCCACTGACTCGCAGGGGTGCCCTTTTAGCTCAGAAAAAGATTCCTGCTCGCTTGATTGGTTGGACAAGGTAATTCAGATAGCAGGAAACTTGAACGAGCTAAAAGGGCACCGCTGCGAGTCAGTGCAAATACGCCTCATTAAAAGAAATTGAGTATAGAGTATAAATTTCACTGGAATGACATAAAATAAAGCATGAAAATAATAATTTAACGCAAATAATCAAGTATGATGTACACATGGAAGAAGTATATTGAAAGTTAATGGCAACAACAATGTTAAAAGTTCCATGTGTAATCAATACTAAAAATCAAAAATTGTTAATGTCTCATCAAAATTATTCTGATAAATTTACGTGATCCTGTTGATAACAACAGAGCCACTAATCCCTTGCGTTGGTAATCAGATGTGATATCTAAACTCATTCCCTCTCTTAAAACTCCACAAAACATAGCTGCAGCCTCAGTCCATTGAAAATACAATATTTTCACAACACACTGGTATTGCACTTTAGCAAAAAATATAGAAGAAAAAACTACAAACATGTAATTCTATTGTACTTGCACTGCAATATGACGCAGCATATTTTCTGCACCCAATATGAATATAAATTACTCTTTACCTCAGGATCATTTCATAGACCATGTTATACACCAGAAAAATACATTTAAGTCTCGTACATAAATATATATCGTCCGCTGTCTATGTGTGGACGTCTCAACAATACATCGTATTATTCTAAGGCTTAATGATTAGATCACATCAGATGCTGACCATCATCAACAACAAGAGCAAAGGAAAAGGAAGCCTCCTGATGCGAGAGGGCTTTTTTTGAAATTGGTCCTCTTCAAACTTAAGCATATTCAGAACATCAGCAGAAGTCATAATAAACACTGGAAATTATCAACATGAGTTTTGTACATATATACATGACTAAAAAGGGAACATCATCATTTGAAACTCCCACAAATCAAAAGAAAATTCTCCACCCCATTTGTCTGAAGAATAGCTTCCATAGACAATGGCAAAATACGGGAAACTATAGTCGAAGTATAAAATGAAGAGGAAATGTAGCATACCTTAAAAAATAGCGAAGACAATAAATATTCTAGAATTAAAACAGAAGACTGTCTGTGAGCTTTTAGATTTTAAATAAATACTAATGCAAAATAGACCAACAAATAAACTAAAGTCATCAAGGCAAGAAAAATATGTTGTTTACACAATAACTATCTCCCATCAGATGGTGGAACGTGAATGTTCGACATGACATCAGGTGATGCTGTTAGCCAAGGCCTATGACATTCAGTCCTGAAATATTTCATCCCACTTCCAATAAATAAAGAGAGCTATTTCATAGCTAGAGGCATGTCTTGTGATATATTGGCTTACACTTTCACCAACATGCAGGATAGGGAAAGGATTTAGTGCGTCCTTCCCATTAAATATGGATTAATAACAAATTAAAAAAAAAAATATTCCAAAGGGTCTCAAAGGTATACTAAGAAAAGAGAATATTTTCTCGTCTGAATATGTAGGTTATTTTCATCTATGCCAAGCAATTCACTGAATTATTATGAATAATAATCACTATTTTTTTATAATAATTTACAATCTAATAGGCATAAAGGCACCATTAGGCAAGATTGAAAATAGATAATAAGAGTTTTCAACAACTACAACATCCCAGAAGCTTCTCTTTCTATGAATGGCACTGCTAAAAGTTATAACAAAGTCATAACCAAGACTCAAAGTATGGTACATACATGTGGAAAAACAAACCGGTCATGTAACCTTTTAAATTGGAAAATTAGAAGTGTTTACTAATGTAAAAAGCAGTGTCGAAATTTTTCTACAATAACAAAAAAAGTAGTCTTCATTTTTTATAGAGAAACAGTTTGTGGTCATAAAAACTGTCTTCCATAATCAGAACTAAAAAAAAATCTTAAACTGGTAAAATTAAAAGAAACAATCAGCTCTGACCAACATAAATTGTTTTCACTTGGAACTCAAGGTATATAAGTCTCTAGTGCAAGATCATTACCTGAGATAGTAAACTAAACTGCATCTATGACAGTTAGGAAGGACCTACAATCTACAATCAAATGTATCAAGCTATGATTCTGGCATCCAAAATAAGAAAGTACACCTAAAACCTACAGTGATAGTGAGGGTAGACCCCTCAAAGCACTACAATAGTTATAATGCTTTTTTTGGGCTCAGGCCATGTCGTCCTGATGGAAGTTCCTAAATGGTAGCTTTCTAGGGTATAAAGCTACCATTTAGGAACTTCCATCAGGACGACATGGCTACCTCACCCAAAAATAGATTTTTCGCTTCGCTCAAAATCCGTTTTTTAGAATCAATACTGTATCAAAATTAAGTCTCTCTCGGCTCAGTAATCCTAAAAGTAGTGAAACTGCAAATCTTAATATCCACAAAGAAAAATGAATGGCGTCACTCAAACCTTAAATGTCTTAGAAAACCGCATAGTTAGCCACTATTATCTTATTTAAACCTCAATTCTATTGCACATATAAAAACTAACTACGATAACAGGATGTCTAAGTTTGGAAAGCAAACTGGTGACTGGTACTAAAGATCTAACGATAAAACATCATTTGATGACTGAAAGTTTATTTTGGGTGTGGATAATTAAACACCCTTTAGGGTCTGATATGATCTGAATTTTATTTGAGACGGAACAAAAAAAAAAAGGGTTTTCACACACTGCGACAAAATAGAAGATGAACCATTTAAACTTGCGACAAATGAAGTTCTAGAAACACACCCAAAAGCTATTCTAAAATAATCACCAAATGACAACCTAATGAGGCACTTTACTTGTGTAAATATCTTGGACATAAGGCAAAGAACGTCACCAATAACAGGGTAAATTATCCTAAAGCAAAATAACAAAACATTATAACCTATGGAATGTCCTCTGCAAAGGTGCAAGGGTATTTGTTGCCTCCTTTAAAAAGTCTCTTGTGCAGACAGACCACTCATCCCAAATGGCTAGAAACTGATGGAAAGTTACATTAGATTTAATCAATTCTGATAACCCAGAAATTAATGGGAACCTGCTATAACAAGTGAGGTA